>NC_069499.1:1584035906-1584083406 GCF_027579735.1 Bombina bombina
TATCAAAACCCCAATTCCGAGAAAGTTGGGACAGTATAGAAAATGAAAAAAACAAAACAAACAAAAATAGTCATTTGGAAATAAATTCACCCTGTACTATATTAAAAACACATTATTTGATTTTTTACTTTGTGAATTTAATGAAATTTTATAAAACAAAATGTATGCTTACCTGATAAATGTATTTATTTCCAGGCATAGGAAGTCCACAAATCATTTTAATTACTAGTGGGATATTCACACCTGGCCAGCAAGAGGAGTCAAAGAGCACCCCAGCAGAGCTGTTAAGTATCACTTCCCTTACCCATATAACCCCCAGTCATTTGGCCAAAGGAAAATGGAAACAGAAGCTAACACAAGGGTATAGAGGATTGTACAAAAAAACTGCCATCTTAAATTTAAATTAGGGTGGGTTGTGGACTCTCCATGCCTGGAAAGAAAGACATTTATCAGGTAAGCATAAATTTAGTTTTCTTTCCTTTGGCATGGAGACTCCACAAATCATTCATATTACTAGTGGGAACCAATACCCAAGCTAGAGGACACAGAATGAATAGGGAGAACAAGACAGGCGGCCCTAAACCGTAGGCACCATCGCTTGAAGAACTTTTCTCCCAAAAGAAGCCTCAGCTGAGGAAAAAGTATCAAATTAGTAGAATTTGGAAAAGGTATGTATAGAGGACCATGTGGCTGCCTTGCAAATTTCCTCCACAGAAGCTTAATTTTTGAAAGCCCATGAAGAAGAAACAGATCTAGTGGAATGAGCCGTAATTCTCTCAGGAGGCTGCTGTCCAGCTGTCTCAAAAGCTAACCGGATAACACTTCTCAGAGAGAAAGAGTGGTAGAAGTGACCTTCTGACCCCTATGTTTACCAGAGAAAACAACGAACAGGGCAGAAGTCTGCCGAAAATCTTTAGTTGCTTGAAGATAACATTTTAGAGCACGCACAACATCCAAGTTATGCAAAAGATGTTCCTTCTGGGAAGGACCATTAGGACAAAAAGAAGGAACAACCATTTCCTGATTAATATTGCTACCAGAGACTACCTTAGGGAGAAACCCCAGCTTAGTACGTAGGACCGCGTTATCAGCATGAAAAATAAGGTAAGGGGAATCAGACTGCAAAGCCGAAAGTTTAGAGACTCTGCAAGCAGAAGAAATAGCAAGAAGAAACAAAACCTTCCAAGATAGCAATTTAATATCAACAGAATGCATCGTCTCAAACGGAGCCTGCTGCAAAACTTTAAGAACAAGATTAAGGCTCCAAGGAGGAGCAACTGGTTTAAACACAGGCCTGATTCTGACCAAGGCCTGAACAACAACAACATTTATAGATATAGAAAAGGAGGTGTGCGCTAGGAATGAGATAAACACCTCTCTATAAAACACTATCACTAAAAGTGTCTGAAAAATGTGATACAATATATAAGCTTAGAAAAACTTATTATTAGAGAGGGCGCCAAAGGCTAAAAATTATCAGCACTATCAAATAAAATTGTAACAAAATATTTATTAAAAGGCAACAATAAAATACTATGAAGGGACGTCTCCCTATGAGCATATAAACAGATTATTTAATGATCTAAAACAAATTGATACAAACATAAGACATATGATATTGTCTAGATACAGGGCAAAAAAATATTTTCTCTTTTTCACTTGTCCAATATATGAATATTAATCAGACTATGTCCGTATGTGAGAAAATATGATATGATACATCACCTTTAAATGTGCCGCAAATGCCAATATTGGAAAAAAATATTGCAAATGGAAAAAGTCACTTCAAATGAAGTTGTGATATAAACATACCCAGTTTTACTTAGACAGACAAAGGTGGATCCAAAAACGGAAAAACTTTGCCTTAAAATCTAGCCGTAGCTAGCGTGAACTGAAATACCTCTTGGTTATAGTTGTCTCCCACTGCTGGGCAAATACTTTACCCTTCTCTGTGGCTTGTATGTTGGTCGGTCTTTAGCGGTAAGTTGTTTGCGGCTTTCACACGGAGTAGATTCTCCGACTCGTACCACGTGTCTGACAGCGTCTGACGTCACGGCTTGTTCTCCGCGTAATATGAACAGCTGATTGTCCGTTATGACAGCAAGTGTTTAAACCAGGAAATGTTAGCCTGCACTTAGAGCTTTTGCACGCAGGGATGTGATGTTATTGGGCATATATTACCCTCCAAGCTCCAAGGCGAGTTTAATGATGATGGAAAATCAAAATAATAACCCGGGTTATATTGTTAAGTTCTCAAATACAGGATATATTTGTGAAATAGACAGTAAAATGTCACAATGCCATGTAAACAGTGACGCGTTTCGCCCTTCTCTGGGCTTTATCAAGGTGTTTATGGCATGTGAAATGCTCCCTTATAAACAATGTCCTTGTTGGTGACTGGTGCAAAGTTAATTGGTATACAATGTGTCCATCTTTATTAAGGTGGTAATGCTTCTTAACTTCAGTTAGAATGCGTTCCTTATTGGCAGTTTCTTGGCATATCCTTTTTTAAGGTGGTATTAACTCATACTTGTTTTAAAGCAATGGCACATCATGAATTCGGTCTTACTAATCCCTACCTAATTTCTAATGTAGCATACAGATAACAGACCTATATAACTAAACTCTTTAAAAAACTGTTAGGTACATATCAAATATGTGATCTTTTAACAAAATGTGTCTATTACTGATACTCTACAGCCAGAAAGTGCTATTAGTTTATGCTAATTCTGGTACAGTGACACATTTTAAATTATATCTTACTTATTGCTATCATAATAGTTATATATCATACATTTAGCATACATATATAGCTGCACTCTTAGAGAATTTATGTTCAGTACATATGATCTTAGAATAATTTGGTAATTGATAATCCACGACCAGAAGAAAAATAGTGAGAAAAGAAGGAGAAGAAAGAAAAAGAAGAAATAAAAAAATAAAGTTCCATTAACACAATGATTAAATGTGATATTGCTACTATGTATTAAGTGTTGAATAAAAAGTACATTTATATTCATTGTTGTTATAGTGTGTCGGTGAAAGGTCCAGTTCAGAATTTAGGCCTCTAGGATATAAAGTGTCAAACTTATAAATAAACTCTGCTTCTTTTATAAGGAGGGTCTTTTCAATATTACCCCCTCTCCAGTGTCCTTTTATGTTGTGAATACCCCAATACCATAAATCTTTAGTGTTGTCATGGTGTACTTCCTTAAATTCTTTATAGAGTGAGGTGACTTCCCTTTCTTTTTCTATACTTAAGAGGTGTTCTCTTATCCTGTCTTTAAGACATCTTTTGGTCTCACCAAAATAGAACAAATTACAAGAACATTTGAGTACATAGATTATGTTTTTATGTGTACATCTAATTATTTCTGAAAAAGTAAAATTCTCTGTTGAGTTATTTATTTTCAGATTTTGTACTTTGGAACTGTGTTTACACGCTTTGAATGTGTTTAAATGGGAAGAAGACAGTTATTTTTCCTCCTCTCATGTCTACTTGACTTTTTGTGTTTCTTTTATGTTTCAATTAACTTGGTGCCAGTATTGTTTTAAAATTCTTTGCTTTTTTAAAAATGAAGGTTGGTTTATCAGCCAATTTATCCCCTATGATATCTTCTTTTAAAAGATGCCATTGTTTTCTGTTTATTTTTTTGATGAAATTATGATTGTCACTGTAATCTGTTATGAATGGAACTGAAATAGTGTTTACATTCTCTTTATCTTTAATTTTATATTTGTCTGCCATTCTAGCCGTTTCATATGCTGTGTTAACGCTCCTTGTTTCATAACCCCTAATATTAAATTTGTCTGCTAACAGTGTGATTTGTTCTTCAAAATCTTCAATTCTAGAGCAGTCCTTTTTTATACGTAGACTTTGGCCATATGGGATGTTGTCTTTCCATGCTTTAAGGCGACAGCTATTGGCGTGTATGAGGTTGTTACAATCTACTTTTTTAAAATGAGTTTTGGTCTCTAATTTGTTATCTATGACCATAACTTCTAGGTCAAGAAAAGTCACCTTATCTTTACTAACATTACAGACACATTTGAGTCCATTCTTGTTGTTATTCATTTTTTCAAAAAGCTTCACTAATTCTGCTTGGGGACTCCTCCATACTATCAAAAGGTCATCTATATAACGCTTATAGAGTATGAGGTTCGCACCGAGACCGCCATCTCCAAAGAAGTTCTCCTCCCAAACTCCCATAAAGAGATTGGCATAACTCAGCGCAAACCTCGTACCCATAGTGGTTCCTTCCATTTGTATTAAGAATTTTTCATCAAAGGAGAAATAGTTATGTTTCAATATGTATTTAATGCTAGTTAGGATAAATTCCCTATGTTCCAATTGCATCTTATCATCTTTATCTAAAAAATGTTTTACAGCTTTTATTCCTTATTCATGGTTTATTACAGTGTAGCTAATAACATGTTTTCTTCCCATCTGAGGGAATTCAAAATGTTTAGAACCTGAGTTGAATCTTTAAGATATGAATTAAGGCTCAAAACATATGGCTGCAAAAATCTATCCACGTATTGAGATAAGTTTGCTGAAATAGAATTAATACCCGAAATTATGGGTCTTCCCGGTGGATTTATCAGACACTTGTGGACCTTGGGCAAAAAATAAAAGATGGGGATTTTGGGAAATTTAGGTGTTAAATACAGAAATTCTTTATTGAGTACCCCACTTTTTTTTACCTTCAATTAAGATTTTGTTTAAAATATTGGTAAATTTATCAGTTGGATTGTGATGTAAAATTTTATAAGTTTTCTCATCATTCAGAAGCATGTAGGCTTCAACCATATATTTATCAGTATCCATTATCACTATCCCCCCCACCCTTATCCGCAGGCTTAATCGTTATTTGGGAATTAGTTTGTAACTGGCTTAGGATATCTCTCTCTTTCTTATTTATATTCTGTTTCCTAAGTGCAGGGGGATTTGATTTCCCTACTTCTTTCAAAACTATCTTTTCAAATGTGTCTACATAATTGCCCTTGGCGTGGGTAGGATAAATTTTTGATTTGGGTTTGAGGTTTGTGTATTGAAAGGAGTCAGATTTTTCATTTTGGGATGTAACTTGTTTTTCTAGAGGGCTTTTCATAAAAAAGCTCTTAAGTGTGAGATTCCTTACAAACTTTTGGATGTATATGTGGGTATAGAATTTGTTCATTCTTGCTGTAGGGGCATATGATAATCCTAGATTCAATAATTTCTTTTGATCATTATTTAATTCTGTTTTACTTAGGTTAAAAATCCAATTGTTAGTTTGATTTACCTCCATCTTTTTGCTTTGTTTAGGCTTTCTTCCTCCTCTCTTTCCTCTTTTAAAGCCCAGAGAAGGGTGAAACGCGTCACTGATTACATGGCATTGTGACATTTTACTGTCTATTTCACGAATATCTCATCCTGGATTTGAGAACTTAACAATATAACCTGGGTTATTATTTTGATTTTCCAATATCATTAAACTCGCCTTGGAGCTTGGAGGGTAATATATGCCCAATAACATCACATCCCTGCGTGCAAAAGCACTAAGTGTAGGCTAACACTTCCTGGTTTAAACACTTGCTGTCATAACGGACAATCAGCTGTTCATATTACGCGGAGAACAAGCCGTGACGTCAGACGCTGTTAGTTACGTAGTACGAGTCGGAGAATCTACTCTGTGTGAAAGCCACAAACAACTTACCGCTAAAGATCGACCAACATAAAAGCCACAGAGAAGGGTAAAGTATTTGCCCAGCAGTGGGAGACAACTATAACCAAGAGGTATTCCAGTTCACGCTAGCTACGGCTAGATTTTAAGACAAAGTTTTTCAGTTTTTGGATCCACCATCATCTGTAAGTAAAACATAATTTATGCTTACCTGATAAATTTATTTCTCTTGTGGTGTATCCAGTCCACGGATCATCCATTACTTGTGGGATATTCTCCTTCCCAACAGAAAGCTGCAAGAGGATCACCCACAGCAGAGCTGTCTATATAGCTCCTCCCCTAACTGCCACTACCAGTCATTCGACCGAAGACAAGCAAGAGAAAGGAGAAACCATAGGGTGCAGTGGTGACTGTAGTTTAAAAATAAAAAACACCTGCCTTAAAATGACAGGGCGGGCTGTGGACTGGATACACCACAAGAGAAATAAATTTATCAGGTAAGCATACATTATGTTTTCTCTTGTAAGGTGTATCCAGTCCACGGATCATCCAGTACTTGTGGGATATCAATACCAAAGCTATAGGACACGGATGAAGGGAGGGACAAGGCAGGCGCTTAAACTGAAGGCACCACTGCCTGCAAGACCTTTCTCCCAAAAATAGCCTCCGAAGCAAAAGTATCAAATTTATAGAACTTTGAAAAAGTATGAAGCGAAGACCAAGTCGCCGCCTTACAAATCTGTTCAACAGAAGCCTCATTTTTAAAAGCCCATGTGGAAGCTACCGCTCTAGTAGAATGAGCTGTAATCCTTTCAGGAGGCTGCTGGCCAGCAGTCTCATAAGCTAAGCGTATTATACTCCTTAGCCAAAAAGAAAGAGAGGTTGCCGAAGCCTTTTGGCCTCTCCTCTGTCCAGAGTAGACAACAAACAATGCAGATGTTTGACGAAAATCTTTAGTAGCTTGTAAATAAAACTTTAAAGCACGAACCACGTCAAGATTGTGTAATAGACGTTCCTTCTTTGAAGAAGGATTAGGACACAGTGACGGTACAACAATCTCCTGATTGATATTTTTATTAGATACCACCTTAGGTAAAAAAACACAATTTATACTTACCTGATAAATGTATTTCTCTTGTGGTGTATCCAGTCCACGGATCATCCATTACTTGTGGGATATTCTCATTCCCAACAGGAAGTTGCAAGAGGAAACCCACAGCAGAGCTGCAATATAGCTCCTCCCCTAACTGTCATAGCCAGTCATTCGACCGAAAACAAGCCGAGAAAGGAGGAACCATAGGGTGCAGTGGTTACTGTAGTTTAAATTTAAAAATTACCTGCCTTAAAATGACAGGGCGGGCCGTGGACTGGATACACCACAAGAGAAATATTTGCCGCATTGCAAATCTGTTCAAAAGAAGCCTCATTTTTAAAGGCCCAAGTGGAAGCCACAGCTCTAGTGGAATGAGCTGTAATCCTTTCAGGAGGCTGCTGTCCAGCAGTCTCATAGGCTAAGCGGATTAAGCTTCCTAGCCAAAAAGAAGGAGAGGTTGCCGAAGCCTTTTGACCTCTCATCTGTCCAGAGTAGACAACAAACCAAGCAGATGTTTGACGAAAATCTTTAGTAGCTTGTAAGTAATACTTTAAAGCACGGACGACGTCCAAATTGTGTAACACAAGGATGGAACAACAATCTCTTGATTGATATTCTTGTTAGATACCACCTTAGGTAAGAACCCAGATTTGGTACGCAGGACTACCTTATCCGTATGAAAAATCAGATAAGGAGAATCACATTGTAAGGCAGATAACTCGGAGACTCTACGAGCCGAGGAAATAGCTACCAAAAATATAAAAGTATATAAAAAGATAAAAGTTTGATATCTATGGAATGAAGAGGTTCAAACGGAACTTCTTGAAGAACCTTAAGAACCAAGTTTAAGCTCCATGGTGGAGCAACCGGTTTAAACATAGGCTTGATTCTAACTAAAGCTTGACAAAAAGCCTGAACGTCTGGAACATCTACCAGACGCTTAACTAGCTGACAATCCTTTTTCCAAACCTTCTTGGAGAAAAGATAATATCCTTGGAATCCTGACCTTACTCCATGAGTAACCCTTGGATTCACACCAATAAAGATATCCACGCCATACCTTATGGTAAATTTTCCTGGTGACAGGCTTTTGTGCCTGTATTAAGGTATCAATAACTGACTCGGAGAAGCCACGCTTTGATAAAATCAAGCGTTCAATCTCTAGGCAGTCAGCCGCAGAGAAATTAGATTTGGATGGTTGGAAGGACCCTGAAGTAGAAGGTCCTGTCTCAGAAGCAGAGACCATGGTGGAAAGGATGATATGTCCACTAGATCTGCATACCAGGTCCTGCGTGGCCACGCAGGTGCTATCAGAATCACTGATGCTCTCTCCTGCTTGATCTTGGCAATCAGTCTAGGGAGCAGAGGAAACGGTGGAAACACAGAAGCCAGGTTGAAAGACCAGGGCACTGCTAGAGCATCTATCAGTGTCGCCTTGGGATCCCTGGACCTGGATCCGTAACACGGAAGCTTGGCGTTCTGGCGAGACGCCATGAGATTCAGTTCTGGTTTGCCCCAACGATGAATCCTTTGTGCAAATACCTCCGGATGGAGTTCCCACTCTCCCGGATGAAAAGTCTGACGACTTAGAAAATCCGCCTCCCAGTGCTCTACACCTGGGATATGGATAGCCGATAGGTGGCAAGAGTGAATCTCTGCCCAGCTAATTATTTTTGAAACTTCTAACATCTCTAGGGAACTTCTTGTTCCCCCTTGATGGTTGATGTAAGCTACAGTCGTGATGTTGTCCGACTGAAATCTGATGTACCTCAGAGTTGCTAACTGAGGCCAAGCCTGAAGAGCCTTGATTATCACTCTTAGTTCCAGAATATTTATTGGAAGGAGAGACTCTTCCTGAGTCCACGATCCCTGAGCCTTCAGGGAGTTCCAGACTGCACCCCAACCTAGAAGGCTGGCATTTGTTGTTACAATTGTCCAATCTGGCCTGCGAAAGGTCATACCTTTGGACAGATGGACCCGAGATAGCTACCAGGGAAAAGAATCCCTGGTCTCTTGGTCCAGATTCAGTGGAGGGGACAAATCTGTGCAATCCCCGCTCCACTGACTGAGCATGCATAGTTGCAGCGGTCTGAGATGTAAGCGTGCAAACGGCACTATGTCCATTGCCGCTACCATTAAGCCGATTACTTCCATACACTGAGCCACCGAAGGGCGCGGAATGGAATGAAGAACCCGGCAGGAATTTAGAAGCTTTGAGAACCCGGACTCCGTCAGGTGAATTTTCATTTCTACAGAATCTATCAGAGTCCCTAGAAAGGAAACTCTTGTGAGTGGGGATAGAGAACTATTTTCCTCGTTCACTTTCCACCCATGCGACCTCAGAAATGCCAGTACTACGTCCGTATGAGACTTGGCAATTTGGAAGTTTGACGCCTGTATCAGGATGTCGTCTAAATAAGGGGCTACTGCTATGCCCCGCGGCCTTGGGACCGCCAAAAGCGACCCTAGAACCTTTGTAAAGATTCTTGGGGCTGTAGCTAATCCAAAGGGAAGAGCTACAACTGGTAATGCCTGTCTTGAAAGGCAAACCTGAGAAACCGATGATGATCTTTGTGTATCAGAATGTGAAGATAAGCATCCTTTAGATCCACTATAGTCATATATTGACCCTCCTGGATCAGTGGTAGGATGGTACGAATAGTTTCCATCTTGAAAGACGGAACTTTGAGGAATTTGTTCAAGATCTTTAGATCCAAAATTGGTCTGAAGGTTCCCTCTTTTTTGGGAACCACAAACAGATTTGAGTAAAAACCCTGTTCCTGTTCACTCCCATAACTAGGAGGTCTCGTACACAGTTTAAGAATGCCTCTCTCTTTATCTGGTGTGCAGATAATTGTGAAAGGTGAAATCTCCCTTTTGGGGGGGGAAGCTTTGAAGTCCAGAAGATATCCCTGGGATATAATTTCCAACGCACAGGGATCCTGAACATCTCTTGCCCATGCCTGGGCGAAGAGTGAAAGTCTGCCCCTACTAGATCCATTACCGGATAGGGGGCCGTTCCTTCATGCTGTCTTAGAGGCAGCAGCAGGCTTTTTTGACCTGCTTACCTTTTTTCCAGGTCTGGTTTGGTCTCCAGACCGTCTTGGATTGAGCAAAAACATAATTTATGCTTACCTGATAAATTTATTTCTCTTGTAGTGTATCCAGTCCACGGATCATCCATTACTTATGGAATATATTCTCCTTCCCAACAGGAAGCTGCAAGAGTCCACCCACAGCAAAGCTGCTATATAGCTCCTCCCCTAACTGCCATATTCAGTCATTCGACCGAAAACATGCAGAGAAAGGAAAAACCATAGGGTGCAGTGGTGACTGTAGTTCAAATGAAAAAATTACCTGCCTTAAAGTGACAGGGCGGGCCGTGGACTGGATACACTACAAGAGAAATAAATTTATCAGGTAAGCATAAATTATGTTTTCTCTTGTTAAGTGTATCCAGTCCACGGATCATCCATTACTTATGGAATACCAATACCAAAGCTAAAGTACACGGATGATGGGAGGGACAAGGCAGGTACTTAAACGGAAGTTACCACTGCCTGTAAAAAACCCTTTCTCCCAAAAATAGCCTCCGAAGAAGCAAGGTATCAAATTTGTTAAATTTGAAAAGTATGAAGCGCAGACCAAGACTCCGTCTTGTAAATCTGTTCAACAGAAGCCACATTTAAAAAAGGCCCAAGTGAAAACCACAGCTCTAGTAGAATGAGCTGTAATCCCTTCAGGAGGCTGCTGTCCAGCAGTCTCATAAGCTAAATGAATTATGCTTTTTAACCAAAAAGACAGAGAGGCTGCTGAAGTCTTTTGACCTCTCCTCTGTCCAGAATAGACAACAAACAAGGTGAACGTTTGATGAAAACTGTAGTAGCTTGTAAGTAAAACTTTAAAGCACAAACCACGTCCAATATTGTGTAATAGACGTTCCTTCTTTGAGGAAGGATTAGGATACAGGCATGGAACAACTATCTCTTGAGTGATGTACTTGTTAGATACCACCTTAGGAAAAAAACCAGGTTGGTACGCAGGACTACCTTATCCGTACGAAGGACCAGATAAGGAGAATCACATTGTAACACAGATAACTTGGAGACTCTACGAGTCGAGGAATTAGCTACCCAAAAGGAACTTTCCAAGATAAAGATTGATATCTATGGAACAAAAAAGGTTCAAACGGAACTTCTTGAAGAACCTTAAGAATCAGGTTTAAGCTCCATGGCGGAGCAACAGTTTTAAACACAGGCTTGGATCTAACCAAAGCCTGACCAAATGCCTGAACGTCTAGAATACCTGCCAGACGCTTGTGCAAAAAAATAGACAGAGTAAAAATCTGTCCCCTTTTAAGGAATTAGCTGACAACCCTTTTCTCAAAAACATCTTGGAGAAAAGATAATATCCTGGGAATCCAGACTTTACTCCATGAGTAACCCTTGGATTCATAACAATCAGATATTTACACCATATCTATGTTCAATTTTCCTAGAGACAGGCTTTCATGTCTGTATTAAGGTATCAATGACTGACTCGGAGAAGCCATGCTTTGATAACATCAAGCGTTCAGTCTCCAGGCAGTCCATCTCAGATTGATTCTATTTAGATGGTTGAAAGGACCCTGAGGTAGAGGGACCTGTCTCAGAAGCAGAGACCGTGATGGAAAGGATGACATGTCCACCAGATCTGCATACCAGGTCCTGCGTGGCTACGCAGGTGCTGTCAAAAACACCAAAGCCCTCTCCTGCTTGGTCTTGACCTCCGGAGGAAATCCCACTCCCCCGGAAGAAAAGTCTGACGACTTAGAAAATCCACCTCCCAGTTCTCAACACCTGGGATATGGATAGCTGATAGACAAGAGTGAGTCTCTGTCCAGTGAATTATTGTAAGACTTCTAACATCGCTAGGGAACTTCTGTTCCCCCTTGATGGCTGATGTAAGCCACAGTCGTGTATATTGTCCGACTGAGTATGATGTACCTCAGAGTTGCTAACTGAGGCCAAGTCTGAAGAGCATGGAATATCACTCCCAGTTCCAGAATATTTATTATAAGGAGGGTCTCCTCCTAAGTCCACTATCCCTGAGCCTTCAGGGAGTTCCAGACTGCATCCCAACCTAAAAGGCTGGCATCTATTGTAACAATTGTCCCATCTGACCTGCGGAAGGTCATACCCTTGGACAGATGGACCCGACATAGTCACCAGAGAAGAGAATCTCTGGTCTCTTGGTCCAGGTTTAACAGGGGGACAAATCTGTGTAATCCCCGTTCCTCTGACTGAGCATGCATAGTTGCAGCGGTCTGAAATGTAGACATGCAAACGGTACTATGTCCCTTGCCGCTAAAATTAAGCCGATTTCATTCATGTACTGAGCCACCGAAGGGTGCGGATGGGATGAAAAAACACGGCAGAAATTTAGAAACTTTTGACAACCTGGACTCCGTCAGGTAAATTTTCATTTCTACAGAATCTATCAGAGTCCCTAGGAGGGAAACCCTTGAGATTGGGGATAGAGAACTCTTTCCTTGTTCACTTTCCACCCATGTGATCTCAGAAATGCCAGTACTACGTCCGTATGAGACTGGGCAATTTCGATGTTTGACGCCTGTATCAGGATGTCGTCTAAATAAGGGGCCACTTCTATGCCCCGCGGTCTAAGGACCGCCAAAGCAACCCCAGAACCTCCATAAAGATTCTTGGGGCTGTAGATATCCCAAAGGAAAGAGCTACAAACTGGTAATGCCTGTCTAGAAAGGCAAACCTGAAAAACGATGGTGATCTTTATGCATCACAATGTGAGGATAAGCATCCTTCAAATCCATTGTAGTCCTCTATTGACTCTCCTGGATCATAGTTAAGATGGTACGAATAGTTTCCATCTTAAATGACGGAATTCTGAGGAATTTGTTTAAGATCTTTAGATCCAAAATAGGTCTTAAGGTTTCCTCTCCTTGGGAACCACAAACAGATTTGAGTAAAAACTCTGTCCCTGTTCCTCTCTTGGAACTGGATGGATCTCGTACACAATGTAAGAATGCCTCCTTCTTTATCTGGTTTGCAGATAATTGTGAAAGGCGAAATCTCCCCTTTTTTTGGGGGGGAATCTTTGAAATCCAGAAGATATCTCTGGGATATAAATTCCAATGCCTAGGGATCCTGGGCATCTCTTGCCCACGCCTGGGCGAAGAATGAAAGTCTGCCCCCTATAGGATCCGTTACCGGATAGGGAGCCGTTCTACATGCTGTCTTAGAGGCAGCAGCAGGCTCCTTGGCCTGCTTATCTTTGTTCCAGGTCCGATTGTCTCCAGACCGCCTTGGACTGAGCAAAAATTCCCTCTTGTTTTGCCTTAGAGGAAGAGGATGCCACACCTGCCCTGAAGTTTTTAAAAGGCACGAAAATTAGACTTTTTTTTTTTTTTTTTGCCCTTGATTTGGACCTATCCTGAGGAAGGGCATGACCTTTTCCTCCAGTGATATAAGCAATAATCTCCTTCAAACCAGGCCCGAATAGGGTCTGCCCCTTGAAGGGAAGTTAAGTAGCTTATTTATTAAAGTCACGACAGCTGACCATGATATAAGCCATAGCGCTCTGCGCGCCAGTATAGTAAAAAAACAGAATTCTTAGCCGTTAGTCTAGTCAAATGAACAAGGCATCAGAAAACAAAGGAATTGGCTAGCATAAGCTTGTCAAATATATTCATCCAATGGAGTCGCTTAACTGTAAAGCCTCATCAAGAGACTCAACCCAGAACGCCGCAGCAGCAGTGACAGAAGCAATGTATGCAAGGGGCTGCAGGATAAAACCCTGTTGAATAAACATTTTTTATCCATTGGATCTAAAAAGCACAACTGTCCTCGTCAGAGGTAGTGGTACGCTTAGCTAGAGTAGAAACTCTTCTCTCCACCTTAGGAACTGTCTGCCAGAAGTCCCGTGTGGTGGTAACTATTAGAAAACATTCTTCTAAAAAATAGGAGGGGAAGAGAACGGCACACCTGGTCTATCCCATTCCTTATTAAAATTAGTAAACCTCTTTAGGTATTGGAAAAACATCAGTACACACCGGTACTGCATATTATTTATCCAGTCTACACAATTTCTCTGGCCCTGCGATTGTACACATTCATTCAGAGCAGCCAAAGCATCCCTGAGCAACAAGTGGAGGTTCTCAAGCATAAATTTTAAATGTAGAAATATCAGAATCAGGTTAAATCATCTTCCCTGAGTCAAAAAAAATCACCCACAGACTAAGCATATTGTGAGGTAGTATCATACATGGTTCTTAAAGCGTCTGTATGCTCTGTATCTACCCCCAGAGCTAACTGCTTTCCTTTAATTTCAGGTAGTCTGACTAATACTGCTGCCAGAATATTATTCACCACCTTTGCCATGTCTTGTAAAATAAACGCTATGGGCGCCCTTGATGTACCTGGCGCCATTTGAGCGTGAGTCCCTGAAGCGGGAGTCGAAGGGTCTGAAACGTGGGGAGAGTTAGTCGGCATAACTTTCCCCTCGACAGAATCCCCTGGTAAAAGAAACGCTATGGGTGCCCTTGATGTACTTGGCGCCATTTGAGCGTGAGTCCCTAAAGCGGGAGTCAAAAGGTCTGACACGTGGGGAGAGTTAGTCGGCATAACTACCCCCACGACAGAATCCTCTGGTGATAATGTTTTTAAAGACAAAAAATGATCTTTATTGTTTAACATAAAATCAGTACATCTGGTACACATTCTAAGATGGGGTTCCACCATGGCTTTAAAACATAATGAACACAGAGCTTCCTCTATGTTAGACATGTTAGAACAGACTAATAATGAGACTAGTAAGCTTGGAAAACACTTTAAATCAAGTTAACAAGCAAATATATAAAACGTTACTGTGCCCTTAAGAGAAACAAATTTTGTCAAAATTTGAAAAACAGTGAAAAAAAAAAAAAGGCAGTAAAACAAACAAAATTTTTACAGTACATGTAATAAGGTAACAGAGCATTGCACCCACTTGCAAATGGATGATTAACCCCTTAATGCAAAAAACAGATAAAAAAAAAAAACGACAGACGTTTTTAAAAACAGACACAACAAACTGCCACAGCCAACAGTGGGAAGCTTCAGTTAACTGTTTCTATGCAAAATTTAAGCCAGCCATGTGGAAAAAACTTAGGCCCCAATAAGTTTTATCACCAAACATATGTTAAAAAACGATTAAACATGCCAGCAAACGTTTTAAAACACATTTTTACAAGAGTATGTATCTCTATTAATAAGCCTGATACCAGTCGCTTTTACTGCATTTAAGGCTATACCAACATTACAGTGTTATCACCAATGTACGTTAAAAAACGATTAAACATGTCAGCAAACGTTTTAAAACACATTTTTATAAGAGTATGTATCTCTATTAATAAGCCTGATACCAGTCGCTATCGCTGCATTTAAGGCTTTACTTACATTACTTCGGTATCAGCAGTATTTTCTTAGTCAATTCCATTCCTAGAAAAATATTTTACTGCACATACCTTATCTGCAGGAAAACCTGCACGCCATTCCCCCTCTGAAGTACCTCACTCCTCAGAATGTGTGAGAACAGCAAATGGATCTTAGTTACGTCTGCTAAGATCATAGAAAAACGCAGGCAGAGTCTTCTTCCAAATACTGCCTGAGATAAACAGCACACTCCGGTGCCATTTAAAAATAACAAACTTTTGATTGAAGAATAAACTAAGTAGAAAGCACCACAGACTCTCACAACCTCCTATCTATGTTGAGGCTTGCAAGAGAATGACTGTATATGGCAGTTAGGGGAGGAGCTATATAGCAGCTTTGCTGTGGGTGGACTCTTGCAGCTTCCTGTTGGGAAGGAGAATATATTCCATAAGTAATGGATGATCCGTGGACTGGATACACTTAACAAGAGAAAGTTCCCTCTTGTTTATTATTAGAGGAAGTTGATGCCGCACCTGCCTTGAAGTTTTGAAAGGCACGAAAATTAGACTGTTTGGCCCTAGATTTGGACCTGTCCTGAGGAAGGGCATGACCTTTTCCTCCAGTGATATCAGCAATAATCTCCTTCAAACCAGGCCCGAATAGGGTCTGCCCCTTGAAGGGAATGTTAAGTAGCTTAGATTTTGAAGTCACGTCAGCTGACCATGATTTAAGCCATAGCGCTCTGCGCGCCTGTATAGCAAAACCAGAATTCTTAGCCGTTAGTTTAGTCAAATGAACAATGGCATCAGAAAGAAAAGAATTGGCTAGCTTAAGTGCTCTAAGTTTGCCAAGTATGTCATCCAATGGAGTCGCTACCTGTAAAGCCTCTTCCAGAGACTCAAACCAGTACGCCGCAGCAGCAGTGACAGGGGCAATGCATGCAAGGGTCTGTAGGATAAAACCTTGTTGAATAAATATTTTCTTAAGGTAACCTTCTAATTTTTTATCCATTGGATCTAAAAAAGCACAACTATCCTCGACAGGGATAGTAGTACGCTTTGCTAGAGTAGAAACTGCTCCCTCCACCTTAGGGACTGTCTGCCATAAGTCCCGTGTGGTGGCGTCTATTGGAAACATTTTTCTAAAAATAGGAGGGGAAGAGAACGGCACACCTGGTCTATCCCATTCCTTATTAATAATTTTTGTAAACCTTTAAGGTATTGGAAAAACATCAGTACACACCGGCACTGCAAGTATTTATCCAGTCTACACAATTTCCCTGGCACTGCAATGGAATCACAGTCATTCAGAGCAGCTAAAACCTCCCTAAGCAACACGCGGAGGTGTTCAAGCTTAAATTTAAATGTAGAAATATTAGAATCAGGTATCTTCCTGAGTCATTAACATCACCCACTGACTGAAGCTCTCGTTCCTCAGGTTCTGCATATTGTGAGGCAGTATCAGACATGGTTCTTAAAGCGTCAGTATGCTCTGCATTTTGTCTCACCCCAGAGCTATCTCGCTTACCTCTAAGTTCAGGTAGTCTGGCTAATACCGCTGACAGTGTATTATCCATGACTGCCGCCATGTCTTGTAAAGTAAACGCTATGGGCGCCCTAGATGTACTTGGTGCCATTTGAGCGTGAGTCCCTTAAGCGGGAGTCAAAGGGTCTGACACGTGGGGAAAGTTAGTCGGCATAACTTCCCCCTCGTCAGATTCCTCTGGTGATAAAATTTTTTAAAAGACAGAAAATGATCTTTATTGCCTAAAATGAAATCAGTACATTTGGTACACATTCTAAGACGGGGTTCCACCATGGCTTTTAAACATAATGAACAAGGAGTTTCTTCTATGTCAGACATGTTTATACAGACTAGCAATGAAACTAGCAAGCTTGGAAAACACTTTAAATAAAGTTAACAAGCAAATATAAAAAACGGTACTGTGCCTTTAAGAGAAACACATTTTGTCAGAATTTGAAAAACAGTGAAAAACAGTGAAAAAATGCAGTAAATCAAACGAAATTTTTACAGTGTATGTAATAGACTAGCAGAGCATTGCACCCACTTGCAAATGGATGATTAACCCCTTAGTTCAAAAAACGGATCAAAAAAACAAAATAGACGTTTTTTAACAGTCACAACCAACTGCCACAGCAAGCTGTAGCCCTACCTTCCCCAATAAACGACTTTGGAAAGCCTTTGGGCCCTTTAGAGATGTCCTATAGCATTCAGAGGGCCTTTGTGGGAAGCTGGATGTCACAGTTTGTAATTTTAACTGCACCAACTGTAACTTTTATATTACAACAGTGGAAAGCCTCAGGAAACTGTTTCTAGGCAAAATTTAAGCCAGCCATGTGGAAAAAACTAGGCCCCAATAAAGTTTTATCACCAAAGCATATATAAAAACGATTAAACATGCCAGCAAACGTTTTATATTGCAATATCATAAGGGTATTACCCCTGGGAGTAAGCATGATACCAGTCGTTATTAAATCACTGTATTCAGGCTTAACTTACATTAATCCGGTATCAGCAGCATTTTCTAGTGTTTTCCATCTCTAGAAAAAATTATAACTGCACATACCTGATAGCAGAATAAACTGCACGCCATTCTCTCGCTGAAGTTTTACCTCATCTGTGTAATCCCCTCAGACATATGTGAGAACAGCAATGGATCTTAGTTACAACCTGCTAAGATCATAGAAACCTCAGGCAGATTCTTCTTCTATTTACTGCCTGAGGAAAAATAGCACAACTCCGGTACTATTTAAAAATAACAAACTTTTGATTGAAGAAAATAAACTAGCTATATTTAACCACTCTCTCCTACAACGTCCTTGCTTGTTGAGAGTTGCAAGAGAATGACTGGCTATGACAGTTAGGGGAGGAGCTATATTACAGCTCTGCTGTGGGTTTCCTCTTGCAACTTCCAGTTGGGAATGAGAATATCCCACAAGTAATGGATGATCTGTGGACTGGATACACCTTACAAGAGAAACCAGGTTTGGTACGTAACACTACCTTATCTGCATGAAAAATGAGATAAGGGGAATCACATTGTAAAGCAGATAACTCCGAAACTCTTCGAGCCGAGGAGAGAGCTACTAAAAACAGAACCTAATACTACTAGGGTAATGGAACCCAATAGGGGGCGCTATAGTATGTAATATGTAGTTATCAGCTGTACTTCAATAAACAATTGCAATCTAATTGCTAGGTACAATACATAGAAATATATATAAACACACCTATATATATATTATTATAATTGATGTATTAAACCATTAATAAGGCACATATATCAAAGTCCCAAACCGTAGATGGATCACACCCAGATGGAAAACAGTCCAATATGATCCTGTAGTGTGTGTTCTAAAAAAAACCTTGAGGCCGCACTCTAACTTCACCCTCCACAGGTCAGCAAATCTAGGATAAAAAACAAGGAAAGAGGCGCCGTATGTGTGAATCCATAACCACAAGCATCAAAGAAAGGACAAGTGCAGGGTACTCACAATATAGGAAGGCACTCAGATGTGCCTGTAGAGGCAGGCTGGTATTCACAGCACACCAGCTGGCTGTATAAGGCACTCCAGGGGATCGTGTGGTAGAAATCAGATGGTCAGTCCAGCAGTATAAGGCTCAGGAGCTCTAAGAAGCCAAGCTACAGGTCCCAGACCCTCTTTCCAGTTCGTCTTCACAGCTTCCCTCCCTCCCTTTCATTGGTAAGGCGGCAATAATTTAGGCTGGACATCAATAGGTTGTTTTATCAGCAGGGTGTCTGAAGCAGGATGAGGGCTACGCGGCTCGCTTCCTTAAGCTCAAGGATGGTTTCTGATCTCTGAGCTTCTGGGTTCCATGATCTCTCAGTGTGAGGAACTCAATTGTGTAATAAACGACAGTATGTCCTGGAGGTTAATGTCCTATAAACGTCAACCAGCTGTTTCCCAGGAAGAATGCTGAGAGGAGTAGCTATCCGAGAATGCTTTTGACTCACTTCATCACGTAACTCCGAAACTCTTCGAGCCGAGGAGAGAGCTACTAAAAACAGAACCTTCCAGGATAAGAGCTTAATATCTATGGAATGCAAAGGTTCAAACGGAACCCCTTGAAGAACCTTAAGAACTAAATTTAAACTCCAAGGCGGAGCAACAGGTTTAAACACAGGCTTGATTCTGACCAAAGCCTGACAAAACGCCTGCAGGTCTGGAACCTCAGCCAGACGTTTGTGCAAAAGAATAGACAGAGAAGAAATCTGTCCTTTTAAGGAACTAGCTGACAAACCCTTCTCCAATCCTTCTTGGAGAAAAGATAATATCCTAGGAATCCTGACCTTACTCCTAGAGTAACCCTTGGATTCACACCAATGAAGATATTTACACCATATCTTATGATAGATTTTCCTGGTGACAGGCTTTCGCGCCTGTATTAAGGTATCAATGACCAACTCGGAGAAACCACGCTTTGATAAAATCAAGCGTTCAATCTCCAAGCAGTCGGCCGCAGAGAAATTAGATTTGGATGGTTGAAAGGACCCTGAAATAGAAGGTCCTGCCTCAGAGGCAGAGTCCATGGTTTAAAGGATGACATGTCCACCAGATCTGCATAGCAAGTCCTGCGTGGCCACACAGGTGCTATCAAAATTACCGATGCTCTCTCCTGTATGATCTTGGCAATCAGACGAGGGAGCAGAGGAAACGGTGGAAACACATAAGCCAGGTTGAAGGACCAAGGCACTGCTAGAGCATCTATCAGCGCTGCCTTGGGATCCCTGGACCTGGATCCGTAACAAGGAAGCTTGGCGTTCTGGCGAGACACCATGAGATCCAGTTCTGGTTTGCCCCAACGTTGAATCAACTGTGCAAACACCTCCGGATGGAGCTCCCACTCCCCCGGATGAAAAGTCTGACGACTTAGAAAATCTGCCTCCCAGTTCTCTACTCCTGGGATATGGATAGCTGATAGATGGCAAGAGTGAATCTCTGCCCACTGAATTATCTTTGAAACCTCCAACATCGCTAGGGAACTCCTTGTTCCCCCTTGATGGTTGATGTAAGCTACAGTCGTGATGTTGTCCGACTGAAATCTGATGAACCTCACTGCCGCTAGCTGAGGCCAAGCCTGAAGAGCATTGAATATCGCTCTTAGTTCCAGAATGTTTATTGGAAGGAGTGCCTCCTCCTGAGTCCACGACCCCTGAGCCTTCAGAGAGTTCCAGACTGCACCCCAGCCCAGAAGGCTGGCATCTGTTGTTACTATTGTCCAATCTGGCCTGCGGAAGGTCATACCTTTGGACAGATGGACCCAAGATAGCCACCAGAGAAGAGAATCCCTGGTCTCTTGATCCAGATTTAGTAGAGGGGACAAATCTGTGTAATCCCCATTCCACTGACTGAGCATGCAGAGTTGCAGCGGTCTGAGATGTAGGCGGGCAAACTGAACTATGTCCATTGCCGCTACCATTAAGCCGATTACTTCCATACACTGAGCCACCGAAGGGCTAGAAGTATAATAAAGAACACGGCAGGAATTTAGAAGTTTTGACAACATGTCCTCTGTCAAGTAAATCCTCATTTCTACAGAATCTATCAGAGTTCCCAGGAAGGAAACTCTTGTGAGAGGGGATAGAGAACTCTTCTTTTCGTTCACTTTCCACCCATGAGACCTCAGGAATGCCAGAACAATGTCCGTATGGGACTTGGCAATTTGGAAATTTGACGCCTGTAACAGAATGTCATCTAAGTAAGGGGCTACTGCTATGCCCCGCAGCCTTAGGACCGCCAGAAGTGACCCCAGAACCTTCGTAAAGATTCTTGGTGCCGTAGCTAACCCAAAGGGAAGAGCCACAAACTGGTAATGCCTGTCTAGGAAGGCGAACCTGAGAAACCGATGATTATCTTTGTGTATCGGAATGTGAAGATAAGCATCCTTTAAGTCCACGGTAGTCATGTATTGACCCTCCTGGATCATAGGTAGAGTGGTTCGAATAGTCTCCATCTTGAAAGATGGGACCCTGAGAAATTTGTTTAGGTTCTTGAGATCTAAGATTGGTCTGAAGGTTCCCTCTTTCTTGGGAACCACAAAGAGATTTGAATAGAAGCCTTGCCCCTGTTCCTCCTTTGGAACTGGGTGGATCACTCCCATAACTAGGAGGTCTTGAACACAATGTAAGAATGCCTCTCTCTTTATCTGGTCTGCAGATAATTGTGAGAGGTGAAATCTTCCTTTTGGGGAAGAAGCTTTGAAGTCCAGAAGATATCCCTGGGACACAATTTCCAACGCCCAGGGATCCTGGACATCTCTTGCCCAAGCCTGGGCGAAGAGAGAAAGTCTGCCCCCTACTAGATCCGTTACCGGATCGGGGGCTGATCTTTCATGCTGTCTTAGAGGCAGCAGCAGGCTTCTTGGCCTGCTTACCTTTGTTCCAGGCCTGGTTAGGTCTCCAGACCGGCTTGGACTGGGCAAAATTTCCCTCTTGTTTTGCATTAGAGGGAGTTGATGCCGCGCTCATCTTAAAGTTTCGAAAGGCACGAAAATTAGTTTGTTTGGTCCTTAATTTATTAGACCTATCCTGAGGAAGGGCATGACCTTTTCCTCTAGTAATATCAGAAATGATCTCCTTCAGTCCAGGCCCGAATAGGGTCTGCCCCTTGAAGGGAATGTTGAGAAGCTTAGACTTTGAAGTAACGTCAGCTGACCAGGATTTAAGCCATAGCACCCTACGCGCCTGTATAGCAAAACCTGAGTTCTTAGCCGTTAGTTTGGTTAAATGAACAACGGCGTCAGAAACAAATGAATTGGCTAGCTTAAGCTTGTCAAGTATATCATCCAATGGAGTTTCTACCTGTAAGGCCTCTTCCAGAGACTCAAACCAGAAGGCCGCAGCAGCAGTGACCGGGGCAATGCATGCAAGAGGCTGGAGAATAAAACCTTGTTGAATAAACATTTTCTTAAGGTAACCCTCTAACTTTTTATCCATTGGATCTAGGAAAGCACAACTGTCCCCAACGGGAATAGTTGTACCCTTAGGTAGGGTAGAAACTGCTCCCTCCACTTTAGGAACCGTTTGCCATAAGTCCCGTGTAGCGGCATCTATTGGAAACATTTTCTTAAAAATAGGAGGGGGAGAGAACGGTACACCTGGTCTATCCCATTCCTTAGTAATAATTTCTGAAAACCTTTTAGGTATTGGAAAAACATCAGTGTAAACAGGCACTGTATAGTATTTATCCAATCTACACAATTTCTCTGGCACTATAATGGTTTCACAGTCATCCAGAGTAGCTAAAACCTCCCTGAGCAACACACAGAGGTGTTCAAGCTTAAATTTAAATGTAGACATATCAGAATCAGGTTGAAGCATCTTCCCTGAGTCAGAAAAATCACCCACAGAAAGAAGCTCTCCTGCCTCAGCTTCTGCATATTGTGAGGGGATATCAGACATAGCTACTAAAGCGTCAGAGAGCTCTATATGGTAGTTTGGACAATACCGCTGTAAGGGTATGATCCATAACTGCCGCCATGTCTTGTAAAGTAAACGCCATGGGCGCGCTAGATGTACTTGGCGCCCCTTGAGCGGGAGTCAAAGGTTCTGACATGTGGGGCGAGTTAGTCGGCATAACTTCCACCTTGTCAATTTCCTCTGGTGATAAATCTTTTAAAGACAGAATATGATCTTTACAACTTAAAGTAAAATCAGTACATTTGGTACACATTCTAAGAGGGGGTTCCACAATGGCTTCTAAACATAATGAACAAGGAGTTTCCTCTATGTCAGACATGTTTAAACAGACTAGCAATGAGACCAGCAAGCTTGGAAAACACTTTGATAAATGTAAACAAGCAAAAAATAAAAACGGTACTGTGCCTTTAAGAGAAACAAATTTTGTCAGAAATTGAAAAACAGTGATAAAAAGTAAATCTTATGAAATTTTTACAGTGTGTATAATAGACTAACAGAGCATTGCACCCACTTGCAAATGGATGATTAACCCCTTAGTTTCAAAACTGGATAAAAAAAACGATATAAACGTTTTTTAACAGTCACAACAAACTGCCACAGCTTTGCTGTGGCCCTACCTGCCCATACAACGACTTTTAAAGGCACAAAAACCCTTTGTAGAGGTCCTAAGTGTTCAGGGGACTCCTTCAGGGAAGCTGGAAGTCTCAAGCTGCAAAAACTACTGCACGATTTAGGCCTGAAATTAGGCCCCTCCCAACCTATACTCACAGTGAGAGGGCCTAACAAAAATAACCCTAGGCAAAATCTAGCCAGCCATGTGGAAAAAACTGGGCCCCAATAACGTTTTATCACCAATATGTAGAAAAAAAAGTTTAAACACTTCCAGCAAACGTTATCTTATTTTCAGTAATGTGAGAAAGTAATAAGAATATTACCTTTTACAGCAAGCATGATACTAGTCGTTATTAAATCACTGTAATCAGGATTACTTTAAATAAATCCGGTATTAACAGCATTTTCTAGCATATTCATTTCTCTAGAAAAATGTAAACTGCACATACCTCATAGCAGGAGACCCTGCACGCCATTCCCCCAGCTGAAGTTACCTCATCTCTTCAGTTATGTGTGAGAACAGCAATGGATCTTTGTTGCAACCTGCTAAGATCATCAAAAACCACAGGCAGACTCTTCTTCAACTTTCTGCCTGAGGCTAAAACAGTACAACTCCGGTACCATTTGAAAATAATAAACTTTTGATTGAAGATAAACTACATAAATTCACCACATCTCTCTAGCTACTTCCTATCTTGTCGAGAGCTGCAAGAGAATGACTGGTAGTGGCAGTTAGGGGAGGAGCTATATAGACAGCTCTGCTGTGGGTGATCCTCTTGCAGCCTCCTGTTGGGAAGGAGAATATCCCACAAGTAATGGATGATCCGTGGACTGGATACACCTTACAAGAGAAAACTGGGTATGTTTATATCACAACTTCATTTGAAGTGACTTTTTCCATTTGCAATATTTTTTTCCAATATTGGCATGTGTGGCACATTTAAAGGTGATGTATCATATCATATTTTCTCACATACGGACATAGTCTGATTAATATTCATATATTGGACAAGTGAAAAATAGAAAATATTTTTTTGCCCTGCATCTAGGCAATACCATATGTCTTATGTTTGTATCAATTTGTTTTTAGATCATTAAATAATCTGTTTATATGCTCATAGGGAGACGTCCCTTCATAGTATTTTATTGTTGCATTTTAATAAATATTTAGTTACAATTTTATTTGATAGTGCTGATAATTTTCACCCTCTCTAATAATAAGTTTTTCTAAGCTTATATATTGTAAAAATAAAATTTATGCTTACCTGATGAATTTCTTTCTTTCCAAAAACGGAGAGTCTACAACATCATTCCAATTACTAGTGGGATATTCACTCCTGGCCAGCAGCAAAGCTGTTAAGTGTCACTTCCCTTACCCATAACCCCCAGTCATTTAGCCAAAAGGAAATAAAAAAAAGAAGATAACACAAAGGTGTAGAGGTTACTGAGGTTTATAAAAAAAAAAAAATACTGTCTAATATTAAGGGTGGGGTCATGGACTCTCCATGTCCGAAACGAAAGAAATTTATGAGGTAAGCATAAATTTAATTTGCTTTCCTAAGACATGGAGAGACCACAACGTTATTCCAATTACTAGTGGGAACCAATACCCAAGCTAAAGGACACAGACTGAACAGAAGGGAGAACAAGACAGGCAGACATAAACAGAAGGCACCACCGCTTAAAGAACCTTTCTCACAAAGAGGCCTCAGCCGAGGCAAAAGTATCAAATTTGTAAAATTTAGAAAAAGTATGCTGAGAAGACCAAGTTGCAGCCATGAAAATCTGTTCCACAAAAGCTTCATCTTTGAAAGTCCAAGAAGAGGAGACAGCCCTAGTGGAATGAGCAGTAATTCTCTCAGGAGGCTGCTGTTTAGCAGTCTCATATGCAAAACAAATCACACTTCTCAACCAGAGGGAAAGAGAAGTGGAAGTAGCCTTCTGACCCTTATGCTTTCCTGAGAAACAAACAAACAGGGTAGAAGAATGGCGAAAATCCTTAGTAGCCTGTAGGTAGAATTTTAGAGCGCGCACCACATCCAAGTTGTGCAACAGACGTTCCTTATGAGAAGAATGATTAGGACAGAGAGAAGGAACAACAACAATTTCCTGATTAATATTTCTATCCGAGACCACCTTAGGGAGAAACCCCAACTTAGTATGAAGAACCGCCTTATCCGCATGACAAATAAGTTAAGGTGAATTGCATAGCAAAGCTGAGAGTTAAGAAACTCTCTGAGCAGAAGAAATAGCAATAAGAAACAAAATCTTCCAAGATAACAGCTTAATATCTATGGAATGTATTGGCTCAAACGGAGCCTGCTGCAAAACTCTAGGAGGAGCAACTGGTTTAAACACAGGCCTGATTCTGACCAGGGCCTGACAAAAAGATTGAACATCCGGCACATCCACCAGACGCTTATGTAAAAGAATAAATAATGCAGAAATCTGACCTTTCAGAGAACTGACTGACATTCCTGGAGAAAAGACAAAATTCTAGGAATCCTGACCCTACTCCAAGAGAAGCCCTTCAATTTCCACCAATAAAGATATTTATGCCATACATTTTGTTAAATTTTACGAGTAACAGGCTTGCGAGCCTGAAGCATGGTATCAATAACCGATTCAGAAAACGCACACTTAGCCAGTACTAAGCGTTCAATCCCCAAGGAGACAGCTTCAGAGAAACGAGATTTGGATGGAGGAAAGGACACTGAGTTAGAAGGTCCTTCCTCAGAGGTAACCTCCAAAGAGGAAGAGATGACATATTCACAAGGTCGGCATACCAGATCCTGCGAGGCCAAGCAGGAGCTATTAGAATTACAGATGCTCTTTCCTGTTTGATACAAGCAATGACTTGTGGAAGAAGCATGAGCAGAGGAAACAGATATGCTAGATCAAATTCCCAAGGGACTGCCAGAGCATCTATCAGAGCGGCCTGTGGATCTCTTCACCTTGAACCGTATCTTGGAATCTTGGCGTTCTGACGAGACGCTATCAGATCTAACTCTGGCAACCCCACTTGAGGGTTAGCCTGGAGAACACCTCCGGATGGAGAGCCCGCTCCCCAGGATGAAATGTCTGTCTGCTCAGAAAATCTGCCTCCCAGTTGTCAACTCCTGGAATGTGGATAGCAGATAGAAGACAATTGTGAGCTTCCGCCCACTGAATAATCTGTGCCACCTCCATCATGGCTAAGGAACTCTGAGTTCCTCCCTGGTGGTTGATGTAAGCCACTGAGGTGATGTTGTCCAATTGGAACCTGATAAACTGGGCTGAGGACAATTGAGGTCAAGTCATCAAAGCATTGTAGATCGCTCTCAACACCAAGATGTTTATGGGGAGAACAGACTCCTACCGAGTCCATAGGCCCTGAGCCTTTAACCAGTCCATACTGCTCCCCAGCCTAGAAGGCTGGCATCCATGGTCACATTCACCCAGGAAGGTCTCCAGTAGCATGTGCCCTGAGACAGATGATCCTGGGAAATCTACCACGAGAGAGAATCTCTTGTCAACTGGTCCAGATCTATCCTCTGAGACAGATCTGAATGATCTCTGTTCCATTGTCTGAGCATACATAATTGCAGAGCTCTCAAATGGAATCAAGCAAAGCGAATGATGTCCATGGAAGCAACTATCAGACCAATTCAAAAAAGCCTCAAGCTTCTTATCCATGGGATCCTTGAAAGAACAACTATCTTCAATAGGCATAGTAGTTATCTCAACAAGAGTAGAGATAGCTCCCTCAACCTTGAGCACTATGTGCCACGAGTAACTAATAGAGTCAGCAACAGGAAACATATTTTTTAAAAACAGGGGAAGGGGAAAAATTAATCACTTGTTTATCCCATTCCTGAGTTATTATATCTGCCATACAGTCTGGAACTGGAAACACTTCCACAGATGAGGGTACATCATATACCCTGTTAAATTTACTAGATTCTATGTGACAGACTAATCTGATTCTTCCAAAGTAGCAAGGACCTCCTTTAAAAGTACTTGGAGGTGTTCTAACTTAAATCTGAAATGAATCTCCTCTGAATCTGCAGAATTGGTCACTACAGTAACAAAATCTGACAATATGCCCTTTAGAAGCCACTGAGGTATCATCCTCATCAGATAACTGAGACATACTGACTAACTCATCCTTAGTGGAGTCAGAACCCTTATCAACACTAATTTGATAATCATTATTGTCCATAACTGCATTAGTGTCCATAACTGAAAGGAAATTTGGAGCCACCAGAAATATACTAAAAAAAATTGGGCTTAAATATTGTGAAACAGAAAAAAAATGATATGTACAAGCACCAAAATACCTTAGCTCTGCTGACCACTCCCAAGAAAGACGATCTATCCCACTAGAATCGTAAAATACAGGACCAATATGTGAAGATACAATAAGGAGCAACCCTGAGAGCCTCTACAAACTCCGCTCTGAACAGAAACAAAAAGCAGAAGTGTGGAGTAAAAAGGTCACCTGAACGCAAATTAAAATAAACTGCGCCATCAACTAAAATATGGCACGAAAAGAAAAGGATATAAATTACTAACTTGTGATCTATCCAATTTCCTTGCAAACAGTTGTCATATAGGAAAAAACAAATTATGCTTACCAGATAATTTCCTTTCCTTCTGTATAAGGAGAGTCCACAGCTTAATTCCTTACTTGTGGGGAATACTGAACCTGGCCACCAGGAGGAGGCAAAGACACCACAGCCAAAGGCTTAAATACCTCCTCCACTCCCCTCATCCCCCAGTCATTCTGCCGATGGAACAAGGAACAGTAGGAGAAATATCAAGGTATAAATGGTACCAGAAGAACAAAACAAAAATGTAGGTCCGCCCAACAGAGAATACGGGTGGGAGCCATGTACTCTCCTCATAAAGAAGCAAATTAAATTAACTGGTAAGCATAATTAACAGGGGCACTGAACCCAAATTTTTTCTTTTGTGATTCCGATAGAGCATGCAATTTTAAAGGGACATAATACTCATATGCTAAATCACTTGAAACTGATGCAGTATAACTGTAAAAAGCTGACCGGAAAATATCACCTGAGCATCTCTATGTAAAAAAGGAAGATATTTTACCTCACAATTTCCTCAGCTCAGCAGAGTAAGTTCTGTGTAAAAAGTTATACTCAGCTGCAGCCCAGCTGCAGGTAAAAAAAATAAAAAATGAAGAAATGAACAGCAGCCAATCAGCAGTGCTGATGTCATGAACTCTTTTATTGTGATCTCATGAGATTTGACTTAACTCTCATGAGATTTCATTGTAAACCTCCTTAACCTGAAAAGGGAAATAGCATGAGAGTACACGAGGCTCAACCCTTCGGCTGTCCCGGGACAGACATACTGATATGCTGTTTAGAAATCCTTTACAATGGGATGTGGCTACTGAGGAACTTTTGAGGTAAAATATCTTTCTTTTTTACATAGAGATGTTCAGGTGATATTTTCCTGTCAGCTTTTTACAGCTATACTGCATCACTTTCAAGTGTTTAAACATTCGGGTATTATGGCCCTTTAAACAACTTTCTAATTTACTCCTATTATCAATTTTTCTTCGTTCTCTTGCTTTCTTTATTTGAAAAAGAAGACATCTAAGCTATTTTTTTGGTTCAGGACCATGGAAAGCACTTGTTTATTGGTAGGTGAATTTACCCACCAATCAACAAGTCTGTTCACCAAAAATGGGCCGGCATCTAAACTTACATTCTTGCATTTCAAATAAAGATATCAAGAGAATGAAAATAATTTGATAATAGGAGTAAATAAGAAAGTGGCTTAAAATTGCATGCTCTATCTGAATCACGATAGAACAAATTTGGGTTCAGTGTCCCTTTAAGTTTTCCTTCTTAATATGAGGAGAGTCCACGGCTTCATTCCTTACTTGTAGGAAACATATACCCAAACTCTAGAGGACACTGAATGAAACGGGATGGTAAAAGTAAAGGCGGACCCTATTCTGAGGGCACCACAGCCTGCAGAACCTTTCTCCCAAAAGCTGCTTCAGCCGAAGCAAAAACGACAAACTTTTGAAAAGGTATGTAAGGAAGACCAGGTAGCCGCCCTACAAATCTGATCTATAGAGGCCTCATTCTTGAAGGCCAAAGAGGAGGCCACAGCTCTAGTTGAATGAGCCTTAATTCTCTGAGGAGGCTTATGTCCCACTGTCTCATAAGCTAAGCGAATGATGCTCGTCAATCAAAAGGACAAGGAAGTGGACGAGGCTTTCTGCCCCCTACCCTTCCCAGAATAGACGACAAACAAATAAGAAGTTTGTCTAAACTTCTTCGTAGCCTGAAGATAAAACCCGAACCACATCCAAATTATGAAGAAACCACTCCTTTGAAGTAGAAGAATTAGGACACAGGAAAGGAACCACAATCTCCTGATTGATGTTGTGATCTGAAGAAAACCTAACCCAGTATGAAGAACAGCCATAGCAGCATGGAATACTAGGTAAGCAGGCTCACATTGCAAGGCAGCCATCTCAGATACTTGCGCCGAGGCAAAATAACCTTCCAAGAAAGTGATTTAATGTCACCTCCATGCATAGGCTCAAACGGAGCCTTCTGCAAAACTTTAAGAACAAGATTTAAACTCCAAGGAGGAGCACTAGATCTAAACACAGGCCTGATTCTAGACAGAGCCTGAACAAAAGACTGGACATCAGGAAGCTCAGCGAGCCTCTTGTGCAGTAAAACAGATAGGGCTGAAATCTGTCCCTTAAGGGAACTAGCAAAAAGGCCCTTCTCCAGAAAGGAAAGAATCCTAGAAACCCTGACATTATGTCAGGAGAATCCCCGCTCTTCACACCAGAATAAGTAGGTCTTCCACACCTTATGATAGTTGCAACGAGTAACCAGCTTACGAACTTGAATGAGAGTATCAATAACTCCCTCAGAGAACCATCTCTTGGCTAGGACTAAGCGTTCAATCTCCACGCAGTCAGCCTCAGAGAACCTAGAGGGAGAAGTGGTAACGGTGGAAAGACTGAACTTCCATGGCACTGCTAATGCATCTATTAGCTCCGCGACCCATATCTAGGTAGCTTGGAATTGAGCCGGGACGCCATGAGATCTATCACCGGTGTCCCCCATCTGCTGCAAATTCCCGCAAACACATCGGGATGGAGAGACCATTCCCCTGGATGAAAGGATGGTCTGCTGAGGAAATCCGCTTCCCAGTTGTCCACACCTTGAATGTGGATTGCTGACAGCGAGCAGTTATGGGCCTCCGCCCATTTTAGAATTTGAGTTATTTCCCTCATTGCTAGGGAGCTCCTTGTTCCCCCCCTGATGCTTGATGTAAGCCACTGAGGTTATGTTGTCCGATTAGAATCTGATAAACTGGGCCAAAACCAGAAGAGACCAAGCCTTCAGAGCATTGTAGATCGCTCAAAGTTCCAAGATGTTGATCGGGAGGATAGATTCCTCTTGAGTTCACAGGTCCTGTGCCCTCCTGGCACACCAAAAAGCTCCCCATCCTGTGAGACTCGTGTCCGTAGTCACAATCTCCCAGGATGGTGTCAAGAAGGATGTCCCTTGGGACAGGTGATCTGGACAGAGTCACCAAAAGAGCGATTCTCTCAACCGGTTTTCCAGAGAAATCTGAATGATCGCCATTCCACTGTCTCAGCATGCATAGTTGAAGAGGCCTGAGATGGAATCTGGCAAAAGGAATGATGTCCACGCAGGACACCATGAGACCAATCACCTCCATACACCGAGCCACAGAGGGCCTCAAGGAGGTCTGGAGCACAAGGCAATTGGAAGTTAGTTTGCAACGTCTCTGGTCTGTAAAAAATATCCTCATGGATATGGAGTCTATTATCGTACCCAATAATTCCACCCTGGTACTGGGAATAATAGAACTATTTTCTAAGTTTATCTTCCATCCATGAGATCGAGGAAGAGAAAGAAGGGCTTCTGAATGGTCTACTGCCAGACGACAGGATGGTGCATAACCAAAATATTGTCTAAGTATGGCGCCACTGCTATCTCTCTGGTTCTGGCCACTACGAGCAGAGCCCCTAGGACCTTTGTAGAAATTATTGGAGCAGTAGCTAGACCAAACGGAAGTTCAATAAACTGGAAGTGCTGGTCCAGGAACCAAATCTTAGGAACTTGAAGTGTTCCTTGCATATAGGGTAGGCATCCTTCAGGTCTATTGTGGTCATGAATTGTCCTTCCTCGACTAAAGAAAGAATGGACCATATTGTCTCCATCTTGAACGAGGGGACAGACAGAAATCTGTTTAAACTTTTTAGGTCCAGAATTGGACGAAATGTACCCTCCTTCATTGGGACCAAAAACAGGTTTGAGTAGTATCCCAGACCACTCTCTGCTGGAGGTACCAAAACAATGACCCCCAGGTCGGAGAGATCCCTCACACACCCTAGAAAAGCCTGTCTCTTTTCTGGCCTTGAAGACAGGTTTGATAAAAGAAATCTGCCCTTGGGAGGATGAGACTTGAAACCTATCCTGTATCCCTGAGTGATGACCTCCATTACCAACGGTTCTTGAACGTTCCCAAACCAAGCTTCTGAAAAGAGTGACAATCTGCCCCCTACCAGATCCCAAGCTGGATAAGGGGCCGCCCCTTTATGCCGACTTTGACTCGGCGGGCTTCTTATTCTACTTGGATTTATTCCAGGACTGAGGAGGTTTCCAAGTTCCCTTGGACTGCCCCGGCTTTGCAGAGGGCTGCATATCCGCAGATCAAGACTTCCGCCAGAGTGCTCCAAGGGCTAGCACAGAAAAACCTGAATAATCTGCATCTTTGCATCACAAATAAAAGAACTAGGTCCCCTTAAGGCCTTAATTCTTTCCAGAACCGTTTTGAGGGGACTCTCCACCTCGATCAACTCAGATAAGGAGTCGAACCAGCAGGTAGCTGCTCACACAACCGCAGCAACACCTTATCCATGGGCTCCTTAAATGACAAACTATCCTCAAGTGGGATAGTAGTGTGCTTAGTGAGTGTGGAGCTAGCACCATCTACTTTAGGGACGGACCCCACAACTCCAGCTGAGAGTCCGGAACCAGGAATAATTTCTTAAAGGAAGAAGGGGATAAAGAAGAACCAAGTATTTCCCATTCATTCTTAATAATGTTCGCCATCTTTATGGGAACCTTGAAGGTCTGTGGTTCAACCCTGTCCTTGTAGACCTTATCTAATTTAGGAATACAAGGTTCCTCAGGTAATTTAGGTTCTAGAACCCCTAAAGTAGCAAAAACTTCCTTTAGCAGAAAGTTTAAGTGTTCAATCCTAAATTTAAAGTCTGGTTCCTCCCCTCATGGAGGCTTAGAGGCTGCAGATTCTGACCCAGAAAGAGCATCCTCTGAAGTATTAGAGGCGTCTTCATCATCGGATAATATTGCATCAGATAAATCCAATAAGCTAGTAGATGACCCCTGGGAAGGATAGCAATATTTAACCTTTCACTTGCGCTTAGCAGGGCAAGGTAAAGCACTAAAGGCCGCAGACACTGCCGTCTGTAACTGTTTAGTAAAGTCTGGGGGTAAAAGGGCCCCTCCAGATGGAGGATTAGGAGTACTACGGGAAGCTGCATGTGTATTAGGAGATAACTGTAGGGCGTGCAACTCATGGACAGAGACTCCTCAGAGGTAGAAGGCTCAGTAGTACTAAACATATTAGCTTTCTTTGATATAATTACTTTATCAAGGCATGTGGAACATAATTGAGCAGGCAGGTATACAGTGGCCTCCTCACAATATACACAGGCATTTGATTTAGGTAAAGAGGGAGTACTCTCTAACGTATCAGAGTCCTCCATAGCTTGCGCTTATAAATAGGACAATAGACAAAGAAAAATGGCACCTTTATACTCCCAATGGCTGGGGCACTCACCACCTCCTATGACCCAGGCCCAAGAGAGAAACCACTTTGTCTCCAGACAACAGCACAAATCAATTTGACCACACCTGGTCACGTGGTGCGCCATGCATAACTGTCCCTGCCTCACTAAAAGTGTGCCAAGCCTAACAGGCTGTGCAGCTCTCCAAATTATAAGTAAAACCTGTATGTTTCAATGCCTGAGCCTCATCTCACACATGTCACAGCATAAACACATTATTTATAATTTAAATTATTAAATTAATCCCCCCCTGTTCAATAGTCCCCTTCCGGAGACATTAACCCTTGATTCCATTCAGATAAAAGGAGTCACACTGTGACCCTGTCTTCTAGCGTTATCATAAGTGTATAAAAAAATGAAACTATCTTACCGGAATCTATGCCGTGGAACAGAAACATGGCCTCTCAAGTTTGACAGTCTTGCAGCATCGCTCCTGACATGGAGTTGAGTGATAGAAGCAGGCAGTGAAACTTGTCAACACTGATTGTTTAGGAGCTGTTAATACAAGTCTGGATGGGTTCGCAGAAAGACTCTCCCTGCATCTCCAGACTCTAACATTTGTCAGTGCTCTCACTGAGAGGCTGACAAGACTACTTAAAACTGCAGTCCCATTTCGAAGGATACTTCCATCCATAAGGAACTACTCTGTATCTTCTGACACTTCCCTGCCAACCTCCTGTGACGAAAGGCAAAGAATGACTGGGAGATGAGGTAAGTGGGGGAGGTATTTAAGCCTTTGGCTGGGGTGTTTTTGCCTCCTCCTGGTGGCCAGGTTCAGTATTTCCTACAAGTAAGGAATGAAGTCATGGACTCTCCTACGTTAGAGGAAACTGAATGAAACGGGAGGGTAAAAAAGAAGGAGAGACGGACCCTATTCTGAGGGCACCACAGCCTGCAAAACCTTTCTCCCAAAAGATGCTTCAGCCGAAGCAAAAACATCAAACTTGTAAAATTTTGAAACAGTATGTAAGGAGGACCAGGTAGTCGTCTTACAAATCTCCTGTGAATAAAGGCAAAGAATGACTGGGGGATGAGGGGAGTGGGGGAGGTATTTAAGCCTTTGGTTGGGGTGTCTTTGCCTCCTCCTGGTGGCCAGGTTCAGTATTTCCCACAAGTAAGGAATGAAGCTGTGGACTCTCCTCCTATTAAGAAAAGTTTCAAAAGTATTATGCCAGCCTCATAATCCTATTTATATGCAGTGCCCCCAACCATGTAACACAACCACCTAGAATGATCTCAGGATCTGTATTATCAGGTTAGATCCAAACCATTGTGCTAACCCTGCTTTTCAAGATGAAAAATCCAAAAGGGAGATTAACCATTGGAGTGCTGGTACCTTCTAACCTAGAAGGGAAAGCACTCACCTGTGGATGCAGCCGTCAGGCAGAGAATATCTTCTAAGGTGTGACAAATATTTCCATGTCTGTCAGGTACCTGTAGAAAAAGAAAGAACAGGGTAACCAACCCTGGTTTTCTATAAAGGGGTAGCATTGTTATTAGAAGACAGTGAGGTGGTCTTTGCCTAAACTTCTAACTGCTAAAAGCCACCATTACTCTTACTAAAGAGATTGACATGGGCACAGCGTAGCCTCAAATCCTTGCTTGCAGGGAAAAGTACCCATTAAAGGATGAAACATATTCAGACACCATCTTCGCACATCCTCCCTTGACAGAGGCAAAGAGAATGACTGGGGTTTATTGGTAAGGGAAGTGATACTTAACAGCTCTGCTGGGGTGCTCTTTGCCTCCTCCTGCTGGCCAGGAGTAAATATCCAACTAGTAACTGGAATGATTTGTGGACTTTCCATGCCATAGGAAAAAAATATACACTTATTTCAAATCTGATGACTGCAACACACCCCAAAAAAGTTGGAAAAGTCGACTGTTTGCTGATGTGTAACATCAACTTTTCTTTTAAAAACACTTAAGTGTTTGGGCTCTGAAGACACCAGTTGGTTAAGTTTAGCAAGTGGAATTGTCCCCCATTCATCCATTATGCATGTCTTCAGCTGTGCAACTGTATGGGGACTGTGTTGCCTTATTTTGTGCTTCAAATGCGCCACACTTTCTCACACTTCTGGACAGTGTTGATGTATTGGATTCTGCTTTGCATAGTAAAGCTTTAACTTGCATCTGTGGATGCAGCGGCGAATGGTGTTGATTGACAAAGGTTTATCAAAGTATTCCCGAGCCCATGTCAGGATATCCATTACAGACTCATGACGGTTTTTTGAGACAGTGACGTCTGAGGGATCGGAAATCACACGCATTCAGAAGTGTTTTTTTCGGCCTTGCCCTTTAAGCACCAAGATTCCTTGTATCTTTTAACTATATTGTGCACTGTAGAAGGTGAAATGCCCAAAATCCTACCGATTTGTATTTGGGGAATGTTGTTCCCAAAGTGTTGTTTTATTTGCTGATGCAACTGTTGGCAGATTGGCGAGCCTCGACCCATCCTTGCTCTTGAAGGTCTAGGCCTTTTTTGGATGATCCTTATTTTTCTATAATTACAAGATTGCCTCACTTGTTTCACATCACTTTTTTATTTCAATTTGTCACATCGCTATTAGTCCTAAATTGTCCCAGTCCAAACTTTTTTGGAACGTGTTGAAGTCAACAGATTTGAAATAAGTGAATATTTTAAAAAATACATTAAATTCACAAAGTAAAACATCAAACAACGTGCTAATAATGTGTTTTCAATATATTACAGGGGGGAACTGAAATTTCAAATGGCTTTTTGTTTGTTTTTTTGCATTTTCCATACTGTCCCAACTTTTTTGGAATCGGGGTTGTACATGGGTAATGCTGGTTATATCTCTCTCTGTAATATGCAGCCTTTAGTAGTTCCCATCATGTCAGGTAACAGAAAGGCAGGGGCCGTACTATGGTGTCTTAGGACTGTCACATATACAGCCTTTAGTAGTTCCCATCATGCCTCAGTCAGGTTACAGATTACAGAGAGGCGAAAACCGTATTATGATGTTTTAGGATTGTCAGATATGAATCATTTAGCAGCTCCCATCATGCCTCAGTCAGGTTACAAATTACAGAGAGGTGGAGACCGTAATATGGTATTTTAGGACTGTCACATGTGCAGCCTTTAGCAGCTCCCATCATGCCTCAGTCAGGTTACAGATTACAGAGAGGCGGAGACCGTACTATGGTATTTTAGGACTGTCACATGTGCAGCCTTTAGCAGCTCCCATCATGCCTCTGTCAGGTTACAGATTACAGAGAGGCGGAGACCGTACTATGGTATTTTAGGACTGTCACATGTGCAGCCTTTAGCAGCTCCCATCATGCCTCAGTCAGGTTACAGATTACAGAGAGGTGGAGACCGTAATATGGTATTTTAGGACTGCCACATATGAATCATTTAGCAGCTCCCATCATGCCTCAGTCAGGTTTCAGGTTACAGATTACAGAGCAGTGGGGGCCGTACTATGATATTTTAGGACTGTCACATATGCAGCCACCTAAATCCGAAAAATGTGATCCATTTCATCTAGTGAAACAAAATAATCAGTAAACCTGCCCTAATGTCCTTTTATTTGTGTATTTAAAATTGTGTCCTCTCACGTCCTATTCCCTTCCCTATACTATGTGCAAGCTTAAATGATATCCAGTGGAAAATGTAAAACAATTGTATTTTATAGATACAAATAAAAAGACTAAAATACAGAAGAGAAGAGCTCAACTGGGGACAATGCTTGCCTAATAGCCGGCTATATGTGATGGTCCCCACCCAAGGTGCAGCATCTTATCCAAAGAAGTCTGATCTAAAAGGACAGTCCAGCCCCAAAATATCAGGCAATGCTGTAAACAAAGGATTTGTGAAGCAAAACCCAAACAGGAAGTTTTGGTGACAAACTTTGACAAAGCCAATTGCCTTCAAAGGTCAGATTTGGTTGAGCAATGCCCTTTACACAATTAGTGTCACATGATCTCAGATTAAAAAACACAATGAAGTCCAAGAAACTTATCAGAAGTCAGAGAGAACAAAGAGGCTTCTGGACAAGCAGGGAAAATGCTGAAATTATAAAATAAAAATCTAAATTGTATGTAAGAATTTACCTGATAAATTCATTTCTTTCATATTGCAAGAGTCCATGAGCTAGTGACATATGGGATATACCAGGAGGGGGCAAAGTTTCCCAAACCTCAAATGCATATAAATACACCCCTCACCACACCCACAACCAGTTTAACCAATAGCCAAGTAGTGAGATGATAACAAAAATGAGTAAAAAAGCACACAAAAAGAGGAACTGGAAATATAATTGTGCTTTTATACAAAAAAAACAAAACATAACCACCATAAAAAGGGTGGGCCTCATTGACTCTTGCCAATATGAAAGAAAACAGAATTTATGTTTACCTGATAAATTACTTTCTCCAACGGTGTGTCCGGTCCACGGCGTCATCCTTACTTGTGGGATATTCTCTTCCCCAACAGGAAATGGCAAAGAGCCCAGCAAAGCTGGTCACATGATCCCTCCTAGGCTCCGCCTACCCCAGTCATTCGACCGACGTTAAGGAGGAATATTTGCATAGGAGAAACCATATGGTACCGTGGTGACTGTAGTTAAAGAAAATAAATTATCAGACCTGATTAAAAAAACCAGGGCGGGCCGTGGACCGGACACACCGTTGGAGAAAGTAATTTATCAGGTAAACATAAATTCTGTTTTCTCCAACATAGGTGTGTCCGGTCCACGGCGTCATCCTTACTTGTGGGAACCAATACCAAAGCTTTAGGACACGGATGAAGGGAGGGAGCAAATCAGGTCACCTAAATGGAAGGCACCACGGCTTGCAAAACCTTTCTCCCAAAAATAGCCTCAGAAGAAGCAAAAGTATCAAACTTGTAAAATTTGGTAAAAGTGTGCAGTGAAGACCAAGTCGCTGCCCTACATATCTGATCAACAGAAGCCTCGTTCTTGAAGGCCCATGTGGAAGCCACAGCCCTAGTGGAATGAGCTGTGATTCTTTCGGGAGGCTGCCGTCCGGCAGTCTCGTAAGCCAATCTGATGATGCTTTTAATCCAAAAAGAGAGAGAGGTAGAAGTTGCTTTTTGACCTCTCCTTTTACCGGAATAAACAACAAACAAGGAAGATGTTTGTCTAAAATCCTTTGTAGCATCTAAATAGAATTTTAGAGCGCGAACAACATCCAAATTGTGCAACAAACGTTCCTTCTTTGAAACTGGTTTCGGACACAGAGAAGGTACGATAATCTCCTGGTTAATGTTTTTGTTAGAAACAACTTTTGGAAGAAAACCAGGTTTAGTACGTAAAACCACCTTATCTGCATGGAACACCAGATAAGGAGGAGAACACTGCAGAGCAGATAATTCTGAAACTCTTCTAGCAGAAGAAATTGCAACTAAAAACAAAACTTTCCAAGATAATAACTTAATATCAACGGAATGCAAGGGTTCAAACGGAACCCCCTGAAGAACTGAAAGAACTAAATTGAGACTCCAAGGAGGAGTCAAAGGTTTGTAAACAGGCTTAATTCTAACCAGAGCCTGAACAAAGGCTTGAACATCTGGCACAGCGGCCAGCTTTTTGTGAAGTAACACAGACAAGGCAGAAATCTGTCCCTTCAGGGAACTTGCAGATAATCCTTTTTCCAATCCTTCTTGAAGGAAGGATAGAATCCTAGGAATCTTAACCTTGTCCCAAGGGAATCCTTTAGATTCACACCAACAGATATATTTTTTCCAAATTTTGTGGTAAATCTTTCTAGTTACAGGCTTTCTGGCCTGAACAAGAGTATCGATAACAGAATCTGAGAATCCTCGCTTCGATAAGATCAAGCGTTCAATCTCCAAGCAGTCAGCTGGAGTGAAACCAGATTCGGATGTTCGAACGGACCCTGAACAAGAAGGTCTCGTCTCAAAGGTAGCTTCCAAGGAGGAGCCGATGACATATTCACCAGATCTGCGTACCAAGTCCTGCGTGGCCACGCAGGAGCTATCAAGATCACCGACGCCCTCTCCTGATTGATCCTGGCTACCAGCCTGGGGATGAGAGGAAACGGCGGGAACACATAAGCTAGTTTGAAGGTCCAAGGTGCTACTAGTGCATCCACTAGAGCCGCCTTGGGATCCCTGGATCTGGACCCGTAGCAAGGAACTTTGAAGTTCTGACGAGAGGCCATCAGATCCATGTCTGGAATGCCCCACAGCTGAGTGACTTGGGCAAAGATTTCCGGATGGAGTTCCCACTCCCCCGGATGCAATGTCTGACGACTCAGAAAATCCGCTTCTCAATTTTCCACTCCTGGGATGTGGATAGCAGACAGGTGGCAGGAGTGAGACTCCGCCCATAGAATGATTTTGGTCACTTCTTCCATCGCCAGGGAACTCCTTGTTCCCCCCTGATGGTTGATGTACGCAACAGTTGTCATGTTGTCTGATTGAAACCGTATGAACTTGGCCCTCGCTAGCTGAGGCCAAGCCTTGAGAGCATTGAATATCGCTCTCAGTTCCAGAATATTTATCGGTAGAAGAGATTCTTCCCGAGACCAAAGACCCTGAGCTTTCAGGGATCCCCAGACCGCGCCCCAGCCCATCAGACTGGCGTCGGTCGTGACAATGACCCACTCTGGTCTGCGGAATGTCATCCCTCGTGACAGGTTGTCCAGGGACAGCCACCAACGGAGTGAGTCTCTGGTCCTCTGATTTACTTGTATCTTCGGAGACAAGTCTGTATAGTCCCCATTCCACTGACTGAGCATGCACAGTTGTAATGGTCTTAGATGAATGCGTGCAAAAGGAACTATGTCCATTGCCGCTACCATCAACCCGATCACTTCCATGCACTGAGCTATGGAAGGAAGAGGAACGGAATGAAGTATCCGACAAGAGTCTAGAAGTTTTGTTTTTCTGGCCTCTGTCAGAAAAATCCTCATTTCTAAGGAGTCTATTATTGTTCCCAAGAAGGGAACCCTTGTTGACGGAGATAGAGAACTCTTTTCCACGTTCACTTTCCATCCGTGAGATCTGAGAAAGGCCAGGACAATGTCCGTGTGAGCCTTTGCTTGAGGAAGGGACGACGCATGAATCAGAATGTCGTCCAAGTAAGGTACTACAGCAATGCCCCTTGGTCTTAGCACAGCTAGAAGGGACCCTAGTACCTTTGTGAAAATCCTTGGAGCAGTGGCTAATCCGAAAGGAAGCGCCACGAACTGGTAATGTTTGTCCAGGAATGCGAACCTCAGGAACCGATGATGTTCCTTGTGGATAGGAATATGTAACATCCTTTAAATCCACCGTGGTCATGAATTGACCTTCCTGGATGGAAGGAAGAATAGTTCGAATGGTTTCCATCTTGAACGATGGAACCTTGAGAAACTTGTTTAAGATCTTGAGATCTAAGATTGGTCTGAACGTTCCCTCTTTTTTGGGAACTATAAACAGATTGGAGTAGAACCCCATCCCTTGTTCTCTTAATGGAACGGGATGAATCACTCCCATTTTTAACAGGTCTTCTACACAATGTAAGAATGCCTGTCTTTTTATGTGGTCTGAAGACAACTGAGACCTGTGGAACCTCCCCCTTGGGGGAAGTCCCTTGAATTCCAGAAGATAACCTTGGGAGACTATTTCTAGCGCCCAAGGATCCAGAACATCTCTTGCCCAAGCCTGAGCGAAGAGAGAGAGTCTGCCCCCCACCAGATCCGGTCCCGGATCGGGGGCCAACATTTCATGCTGTCTTGGTAGCAGTGGCAGGTTTCTTGGCCTGCTTTCCCTTGTTCCAGCCTTGCATTGGTCTCCAAGCTGGCTTGGCTTGAGAAGTATTACCCTCTTGCTTAGAGGACGTAGCACTTTGGGCTGGTCCGTTTCTACGAAAGGGACGAAAATTAGGTTTATTCTTTGCCTTGAAAGGCCGATCCTGAGGAAGGGCGTGGCCCTTACCCCCAGTGATATCCGAGATAATCTCTTTCAAGTCAGGGCCAAACAGCGTTTTCCCCTTGAAAGGAATGTTAAGTAACTTGTTCTTGGAAGACGCATCAGCCGACCAAGATTTCAACCAAAGCGCTCTGCGCGCCACAATAGCAAACCCAGAATTCTTAGCCGCTAACCTAGCCAATTGCAAAGTGGCGTCTAGGGTGAAAGAATTAGCCAATTTGAGAGCATTGATTCTGTCCATAATCTCCTCATAAGGAGGAGAATCACTGTCGACCGCCTTTATCAGCTCATTGAACCAGAAACATGCGGCTGTAGCGACAGGGACAATGCATGAAATTGGTTGTAGAAGGTAACCCTGCTGAACAAACATCTTTTTAAGCAAACCTTCTAATTTTTTATCCATAGGATCTTTGAAAGCACAACTATCCTCTATGGGTATAGTGGTGCGTTTGTTTAAAGTGGAAACCGCTCCCTCGACCTTGGGGACTGTCTGCCATAAGTCCTTTCTGGGGTCGACCATAGGAAACAATTTTTTAAATATGGGGGGAGGGACGAAAGGAATACCGGGCCTTTCCCATTCCTTATTAACAATGTCCGCCACCCGCTTGGGTATAGGAAAAGCTTCTGGGAGCCCCGGCACCTCTAGGAACTTGTCCATTTTACATAGTTTCTCTGGGATGACCAACTTGTCACAATCATCCAGAGTGGATAATACCTCCTTAAGCAGAATGCGGAGATGTTCCAACTTAAATTTAAATGCAATCACATCAGGTTCAGCTTGTTGAGAAATGTTCCCTGAATCAGTAATTTCTCCCTCAGACAAAACCTCCCTGGCCCCATCAGACTGAGTTAGGGGCCCTTCAGAAATATTAATATCAGCGTCGTCATGCTCTTCAGTATCTAAAACAGAGCAGTCGCGCTTACGCTGATAAGTGTTCATTTTGGCTAAAATGTTTTTGACAGAATTATCCATTACAGCCGTTAATTGTTGCATAGTAAGGAGTATTGGCGCGCTAGATGTACTAGGGGCCTCCTGAGTGGGCAAGACTCGTGTAGACGAAGGAGGGAATGATGCAGTACCATGCTTACTCCCCTCACTTGAGGAATCATCTTGGGCATCATTGTCATTGTCACATAAATCACATTTATTTAAATGAATAGGAATTCTGGCTTCCCCACATTCAGAACACAGTCTATCTGGTAGTTCAGACATGTTAAACAGGCATAAACTTGATAACAAGTACAAAAAACGTTTTAAAATAAAACCGTTACTGTCACTTTAAATTTTAAACTGAACACACTTTATTACTGCAAATGCGAAAAAACATGAAGGAATTGTTCAAAATTCACCAAATTTTCACCACAGTGTCTTAAAGCCTTAAAAGTATTGCACACCAAATTTGGAAGCTTTAACCCTTAAAATAACGGAACCGGAGCCGTTTTGAACTTTAACCCCTTACAGTCCCTGGTATCTGCTTTGCTGAGACCCAACCAAGCCCCAAGGGGAATACGATACCAAATGACGCCTTCAGAAAGTCTTTTCTAAGTATCAGAGCTCCTCTCACATGCGACTGCATGCCATGCCTCTCAAAAACAAGTGCGCAACACCGGCGCGAAAATGAGGCTCTGCCTATGCTTTGGGAAAGCCCCTAAAGAATAAGGTGTCTAAAACAGTGCCTGCCGATATTATTATATCAAAATACCCAGATAAAATGATTCCTCAAGGCTAAATATGTGTTAATAATCAATCGATTTAGCCCAAAAAAAGTCTACAGTCTTAATAAGCCCTTTTTGAAGCCCTTATTTACAATCGTAATAAACATGGCTTACCGGATCCCAGAGGGAAAATGACAGCTTCCAGCATTACATCGTCTTGTTAGAATGTGTCATACCTCAAGCAGCAAGAGACTGCTCACTGTTCCCCCAACTGAAGTTAATTGCTCTCAACAGTCCTGTGTGGAACAGCCATGGATTTTAGTGACGGTTGCTAAAATCATTTTCCTCATACAAACAGAAATCTTCATCTCTTTTCTGTTTCTGAGTAAATAGTACATACCAGCACTATTTCAAAATAACAAACTCTTGATTGAATAATAAAAACTACAGTTAAACACTAAAAAACTCTAAGCCATCTCCGTGGAGATGTTGCCTGTACAACGGCAAAGAGAATGACTGGGGTAGGCGGAGCCTAGGAGGGATCATGTGACCAGCTTTGCTGGGCTCTTTGCCATTTCCTGTTGGGGAAGAGAATATCCCACAAGTAAGGATGACGCCGTGGACCGGACACACCTATGTTGGAGAAATTAATTTATCAGGTAAGTTCTTACATAAATTATGTTTTCTTTCATGTAATTGGCAAGAGTCCATGAGCTAGTGAGAAATGAGATAGAAATACCCGAGATGTGGAAGTCCACAGAAGAGTCACTAGAGAGGGAGGGATACAATAACAACAGCTATTTCCACTGAGAAATTAAATCCATACAATAATTAAGTTGTTATCAAAAAACAAAAAGTAGTAGAATTAAAATGAGACAGCTGCCTGAAGAACTTTTCTACCAAAGACTGCTTCAGAAGAAGCAAAATGCATCTAAATGGTAAAAACAATAAAAGTATGCAAAGAAGACCAAATTGCTGATTTGCAGATTTGATCAACCGAAGCTTCATTCTAAAAAAGACCAAGAAATGGCTACTAAACTTAGTAGAATGAGCTGTAAATCTCTGAGGCCTGCCCTGCCTCCAAATAAGCCTTGAAAAACAAAAGCTTTAACCAGGATGCCAAACAAATGGCAGAGGCTTCCTAACCTTTTTGGAATCAGAAAAACAACAAATAGACTAGAAGTCTTCTGAAATCCTAGTAACCTCGATATAGAATTATAAAGCTCTTACCACATCCAAAGGATGTAAAGAACTCTGAAAGAATTGTTTAGGATTAGGACACAAAGAAGGAACAGCAATGTATCTACTAATGTTGTTCAAATTCACAACCTTAGGAAAAAAAGAATTCCACAAAACAACTTATTTAGATGAACAAAGTCAGATAAGGAGACACACAAGAGAGCTGATAAATCAGAAACTCGTCTAGCAGAAGAGATAGTCAAAAGAAACAACACTTTCCAAGAAAGTAGTTAATCTTCAAAGAAAATATAGGCTCAAAAGAAAAGAGCCTGCAAAATCTTTAAACCAAATAAGACATCAAAAAGGAGAAATTAATAAATGAACAGGCTTGATACCAACCAAAGCCTGAACAAAACAGTGAATATCAGGAAGTTTAAACAATCTTTCTAGGAAATAAAACAGAAAGAACAGAGATTTGTCCCTTCAAAAAATTTGCAGACAAACTTATCCAAACAATCCTGAAAAAACTGTAAAATCCTAGGAATTCTAAAAGAATGCCAAGAGAATTTATGAGAAGAACACTATAAAATATAGGGTTTCCAAACCTGAAAATACATGTTCCTTGAAACAGACTTATAAGCCTGCAACATAGTGATAAAAACTGAGTCAGAGAAACCTCTATGACTAAACACCAATCAATTATCATACCATCAAATTAGTAATTTGAGATCTCAATGGAAAAATAGCCCCTAAAACAAGAGGGCTGGCCAAAGAGAAAGCGGCCAAGGATGGCAACTGGACATCTGAACAAGAACCACATACCAAACCTGTGAGGCCATGCTGATGCTATCAGAAACACATGAGACTGTTCCAATATGATCTTGGAAATCACCCTTAGAAGAAAAAAACAGAGGCGGAAAGATGAAGATCCAAGACACTGCTAATGCATCCACCATTTCTGCCTGAGAATCCCTGGACCTGAAAAGGAACCTGGAAAATTGAGAAAACACATCTGTATAGAGATACCACTCTCCCGGATGTAAAGACTGACGGCTAAGATAATCCAGCTCCCAAATGTCTAAACCTGAGATATAAATTGTAGAAATTAGACAGGAGATTAATTCCACCTAAGAACATATTCAAGTTACTTCTTAATTGCTAAGCAACCTTCAATTTCCTATTTGATGATTGACATATGCCACAGTTGTGATATTGTCTGTCTGAAAGCAAAATGAAAAGTTCTCTCCTAAAAAAGGCCAAGCCTGAAAGAGCTCTGAAAATAGCACAGAGCTCTAAAATATCAATGGGAAACCTCGCTTCTTGAAGTTTCCTAACCACTTGTGCTGTCAAAAGACCCTCAGACAGCTCTCCAACCTGTAAGACTTGCAGCCATTAAGAATACAGTCCAGGAAGGACGAACAAAAGGAGGTCCCCTGAATAAAACGATGATAGTCTAATCACCAAAACAGAGAAATTTGAGTGTTAGGATTTAAGAATATCAACTGTGATATCTGAAAACAATCCCTGCACTATTGATTCAGTATGCAAAGCAAAAAGAGGTCTCAAATAAAATACGAGCAAAGGGAACCACGCCCGATGCTGCAGTTATGAGACCTAAAACTTCCATGCACATAGCCACTGAAAGGAATGTTCTAGACTGTAAGTTAGACAGGGTAACGTCAAATACAATTGACTCTTGTCCGATAAAGACAAAGTTAAGGATTGAGAATGCCAGCTCAATCCTATTGGCTGATTGGATCAGCCAATAGGATTGAACTTCAATCCTATTGGCTGATTGCATCAGCCAATAGAATTGAGCTGGCATTCTATTGGCTGATTGGATAGGATTTTTTCTACCTTAATTCCGATTGGCTGATAGAATTCTATTAGCTAATCGGAATTGAAGGGACGCCATCTTGAATGACATCATTTAAAGGAACCTTCATTCAGTCGTCGGACGAAGAAAGAAGAGGATACTCCGCGTCGATTGTCTTGAAGATAGAGCCGCTCCGCGCCAGATGGATGAAGATAGAAGATGCTGTCTAGATGAAGACTTCTGCCCGTCTGGAGGACCTCTTCTGCCCGGCTTGGATGAACACTTCTGCCCGGTTGGGTGAAGACGCCTCACGGTAGGGTGATCTTCAAGGGGTTAGTGTTAGGTTTTTTAAGGGGGGATTGGGTGGGTTTTAGAGTAGGGTTGGTTGTGTGGGTGGTGGGTTTTAATGTTGGGGTCGGTAATTGTACTTTTTTTTTACAGGTAAAAGAGCTGATTACTTTGGGGCAATGCCCCGCAAAAGGCCCTTTTAAGGGCTATTTGTAATTTAGTGTAGGGTAGGGCTTTTTTTTTATTTTGGGGGCTTTTTTATTTTGTTAGGGGGATTAAAGTAGGTGCAATTAGTTTAAAAATCTTGTAATTATTTTCTTATTTTCTGTAATTTAATGTTTGTTTTTTTCGTACTTTAGATAATTTTTTAAATTGTAATTAATTGTATTTAGTTTATGAAATTTATTTAATTATAGTGTAGTGTTAGGTGTAATTGTAACATAGGTTAGGTTTTATTTTACAGGTAAATTTGAATTTATTTTAGCTAAGTAATTATTAAATAGTTAATAACTATTTAATAACTATTGTACCTAGTTAAAATAAATACAAAGTTGCCTGTAAAATAAAAATAAACCCTAAGATAGCTGCAATGTAATTATTAGTTATATTGTAGCTAGCTTATGGTTTATTTTATAGGTAAGTATTTAATTTTAAATAGGAATAATTTATTAAAATTATATTTAAGTTGGGGGGGTTAGGGTTAGACTTAGGTTTAGGGGTTAATAACTTTATTATAGTGGTGGCGATGTTGTGGGTGGCAGATTAGGGGTTAATAAATGTAGTTAGGTTGTGGCGACATTGGGGGCGGCAGATTAGGGGTTAATAAATATAACATAGGGTTCGGCAATGTTGGGGGCAGCAGATTAGGGGTTCATAAGTATAATATAGGTGGCGGCGATGTCCGGAGTGGCAGATTAGAGGGTTAATAATATAATGCAGATGTCGGGGGAGGCAGATTAGGGGTTAATAAGTGTAAGGGGTGTTTAGACTCGGGGTTCATGTTAGGGTGTTAGGTGTAGACATTAAAAGTATTTCTCCATAGGAATCAATGGGGCTGCGTTAGGAGCTGAACGCTGCTTTTTTGCAGGTGTTAGGTTTTTTTTTCAGCTTGCTCTCCCCCATTGATTCCTATGGGGAAATTGCGCACAAGCACGTTTTAGCAGCTCACCGCTACCGTAAGCAGCGCTGGTATTGAGATGAGATGTGGAGCAAAATTTTGCTCTACGCTCACTTTTTTTGCAGCTAACGCCGGGTTTCTAAAAACCTGTAATACCAGCTTTGTCTGTAAGTGAGCGGTGAGCTTAAACTGCTCATTAGCACCGCACCCTTGTTAACGCAAAACTCATAATCTAGGTGATAGTTAATAGGAGGCTATAGATAACAAAATTTCCTTAACAAAGAACAAAAAATGTTCAAGTGAAAAATAAGGAGAATTGTTAAACTGTCTGATACAGGATCCTTTGAGCCAAAGAAACATTCATCAGTAGAATAA
>NC_069499.1:1584088406-1584293406 GCF_027579735.1 Bombina bombina
CAGGTTTAAGCACAGGCCTGATTATGACCAGGGAATGACAAAAAGATTGAACATCTGGCACAACCGCCAGATGTATATGTAAAAGAATAGACAGTGCAGAAATCTGACAATTCAGAGAACTGACTGATAACCGTTTCTCCAGACCTTCCTGGAGAAAAGACAAAATTATAGGAATCCTGACCCTACTCCAAGAGTAGCCCTTTGATTCACACCAATAAAGGTATTTACGCCATACCTTATGGTAAATTTTATGAGTGACAGGCTTGTGAGCCTGGAGCATGGTCTCAATGACCGACTCAGAAAATCCACGCTTAGCCAGAACTAAGCATTCAATCTCCAAGCAGTCAGCTTCAGAGAAACGAGATTTGGATGGAGGAATGGACCCTGAGTTAGAAGGTCCTTCTTCAGAGGTAATCTCCAAGGTGGCAGAGATGACATCATCACTAGGTCTGCATACCAGATCCTGCGAGGCCATGCTATTAAAAGTACTGACACTCTCTACTGTTTGATACGAGCAATGACTCGTGGAAGGAGCGCAAACAGAGGAAACAGATATGCTAGACCGAAATCCCAAGGAACCGCCAGACATCTATCAGAGCGGCCTGCGGATCTCTTGACCTTGAACCAAACCTTAAAAGCTTGTCGTTCTGCCGAGACATTTTTGGATCCAACTCTGGCACCCCCCACTTGAGGGTTAACCTGGAGAACACCTGCGGGTGGGAGAGCCCACTCCTTGGGATGAAAAGTCTGTCTGTTTAGGAAATCTGCCTCCCAGTTGTCCACTCCTGGAATGAAAATGGCAGATAGACAACAATTGTGAGCTTCTGCCCACTGAATAATCCTAGCCACCTCCTTCATGGCTAAGGAACTCCGAGTTCTTCCCTAGTGGTTGATGTAAGCCACTGAGGAGATGTTGTCTGACTGGAACCTGATAAAACGGGCAATTGAGGCAAAGCCAACAGAGCATTGTAAATCATTCTCAACTCTAATATGCTTATGGGGAGAGCAGAATCCTCCTGAGTCCATAGTCCCTGCACCTTTGAGTCCCAGACTGCTCCCCAGCCTAGCAGGCTGGCATCCGTGGTCATGATCACCCAGGAAGGTCTCCAGAAGCATGTGCCATGAGACAGAAGCTCCTGAGAATGCCATCATGGGAGAGAGTCTCTTATTGACTGGTCTAGAGCTATCCTCTGAGACAGATTCGATTGATTTCCGTTCCATTGTCTGAGCATGCATAACTGCATAGTTCTCAAATGGAATCGGGCTAAGGGAATGATGTCCATGGAAGCGACCATCAGACCAATTACCTCCATACATTGAGCTACTGATGGCTGAACAGTAGACTGAAGAGAGAAGCAAGAGGAAAGAATCTTGGATTTTCTGACCAATGTCAGAAATTTTTTTCATAGATAAGGAATCTATTACGGATTCTAAGAAAACCACACTTGTAGATGGGACAAAGGAACTCGTCTCCAGATTCAATTTCCATCCGTGGGAACATAGGACAGTAACGCCGAGAGGAGCTACATTGTAAATACCGTTAGGAATCGCAACCATCTCTCCTTCTAGACGCGGATAGAACCGTAGAGAGGAGCTACATTGTAACATCTACATATACACCTCGGTCTGAGGTGCAAGGTACACTGTATCAACAGATAAAATAACCGAGAATAGCTGAAATGCATTAATTGACAATTTGAATCCCTGCTCTGTGTTTGTTGTTCGGTGGACATTTTTCTTTTTACTCCTACTCAGCTAGGCCTATCAGATGGTCTAAACACACTGGTGTGAGAATAATTGGTTTTAGAAATATTATACTCCTGACGATATTTTGAATTATTTTTTATGCTAACATTTGCATTTTGCAGAAGTGATTTTATTTGCTACAGGGATATGTCCCTTATTAATTTTCCTATCTATGTTTTTTATATTATCTGCCACAAAATAAATATAGTGTTATTATTATAAATTTGACCTAATTTTATCTATTGCCGATATCACTTTACATTTTAGTCCGTGCTTTAAGCGCTACCTCTAGGACATATATTGGATAGTTGGTGTAATTGGAGGGGTTATACTGAGGTAAGCAGGACTTACTCTTTTCCTAAGCGCTTTGTTTATATATCTTTTCTGAAAACTTTTGCCCTCTTTAAGTGCTAGCACTTTAGACATAAGCAGCTAGGAGATGGAAAACAATATTTTTTCCTGTTGAGAGTACTTTAAGGGAAATTAGGGAAAATGAAGAGAATAACATAATTACCAATAAGAGATGTGATATTAAGCAAGTAATGTATAATTTAGAAAAATCACTAACAAGTGAATTAAAACAAAAAATGGAACTTACATTTATTAAAAAATACATTACCTTAGGTATAGTACCAATTTGTTTGAGAATTAAGAAAAAATGTACATTCAAATAAAAAAAACAACAGATTTTCTAAATGAATGGGATAAAACATTAGAAAAACATAATTTATGCTTACCTGATAAATTTATTTCTCTTATAGTGTATCCAGTCCACGGATCATCCATTACTTGTGGGATATTCTCCTTCCCAACAGGAAGTTGCAAGAGGATCACCCACAGCAGAGCTGCTATATAGCTCCTCCCCTCACTGCCATATCCAGTCATTCGACCGAAACAAGCCGAGAAAGGAGAAACCATAGGGTGCAGTGGTGACTGTAGTTTAATTAAAATGTAGACCTGCCTGAAAAGGACAGGGCGGGCCGTGGACTGGATACACTACAAGAGAAATAAATTTATCAGGTAAGCATAAATTATGTTTTCTCTTGTTAAGTGTATCCAGTCCACGGATCATCCATTACTTGTGGGATACCAATACCAAAGCTAAAGTACACGGATGATGGGAGGGACAAGGCAGGAACTTAAACGGAAGGAACCACTGCCTGTAGAACCTTTCTCCCAAAAACAGCCTCCGAAGAAGCAAAAGTATCAAATCTGTAAAATTTGGAAAAAGTATGAAGGGAAGACCAAGTTGCAGCCTTGCAAATCTGTTCAACAGAGGCCTCATTTTTAAAGGCCCAGGTAGAAGCCACAGCTCTAGTAGAATGAGCTGTAATCCTTTCAGGAGGCTGCTGTCCAGCAGTCTCATAGGCTAAACGTAATATAATCCGAAGCCAAAAAGAAAGAGAGGTCGCCGAGGCCTTCTGACCTCTCCTCTGTCCAGAGTAAACAACAAACAGGTTAGATGTTTGGCGATAATCTTTAGTAGCCTGTAAGTAAAACTTCAAGGCACGGACTATGTCTAGATTTATGCAAAAGACGTTCCTTCTTTGAAGAAGGATTAGGACATAATGATGGAACAACAATCTCTTGATTGATATTCAGGTTTTGTACGCAGAACAACTTTATCTGAATGAAAGATCAAATAAGGAGAATCACAATGTAAGGCAGATAACTCTGAGACTCTTCGAGCCAAGGAAATAGCCATCAGAAAAAAGAAATTTCCATGAAAGAAGTTTGATATCAATAGAATGAAGGGGTTCAAACGGAACCCCTTGAAGAACTCTAAGAACCAAGTTTAAGCTGATAATCCTTTGTCCACACCCTCTTGGAGGAAGGACAATATCCTAGGAATCCTAACCCTACTCCATGAGTAATTCTTGGATTCACACCAATGAAGATATTTACGCCATATCTTGTGGTAAATTTTCCTGGTGACAGGCTTTCGTGCCTGTATTAAGGTATCAATTTCTGACTCGGAGAAGCCACGCTTTGATAGGATCAAGCGTTCAATCTCCATGCAGTCAGTCTCAGAGAAAGTAGATTCGGATGATTGAAAGGACCTTGTATTAGAAGGTCTTGTCTCAGAGGCAGAGTCCATGGTGGAAAGGATGACATGTCCACTAGGTCTGCATACCAGGTCCTGTGTGGCCACGCAGGCGCTATCAATATCACCGATGCTAGGCGCTGCTAGAGCATCTATCAGTGCCGCTTCTGGGTCCCTGGACCTGGATCCGTAACAAAGAAGCTTGGCGTTCTGGCGAGACGCCATGAGATCCAATTCTGGTTTGCCCCAACGGAGAACCAATTGAGCAAAAACCTCCGGATGGAGTTCCCATTCCCCCGGATGAAAAGTCTGATGACTTAGAAAATCCGCCTCCCAGTTCTCTACACCTGGGATATGGATCGCTGACAGGTGGCAAGAGTGAGTCTCTGCCCAGCGAATTATCTTGGAGACTTCTGACATCGCTAGGGAACTCCTGGTTCCCCCTTGATGGTTGATGTAAGCCACAGTCGTGATGTTGTCCGACTGAAATCTGATGAACCTCAGTGTTGCTAGCTGAGGCCAAGCCAGAAGAGCATTGAATATTGCTCTTAACTCCAGAATATTTATTGGGAGGAGTTTCTCCTCCTGAGTCCATGAACCCTGAGCCTTCAGGGAGTTCCAGACTGCACCTCAACCTAGAAGGCTGGCACCTGTTGTTACAACTGTCCAATCTGGCCTGCGAAAGGTCATACCCTTGGACAGATGGGCCCGAGATAACCACCAGAGAAGAGAATCTCTGGTTTCCTGATCCAGATTTAGTAGAGGGGACAAATCTGTGAAATCCCCATTCCACTGACTGAACATGCAGGCGTGCGAATGGCACTATGTCCATCGCCGCTACCATTAAGCCGATTACTTCCATGCACTGAGCCACCGTGGGGCGCGGAATGGAGTGAAGAACACGGCAAGCTTTTAGAAGTTTTGATAACCTGGACTCCGTCAGGTAAATTTTCATTTCTACAGAATCTATTAGAGTCCCTAGGAAGGAAACCCTCGTGAGAGGAGATATAGAACCCTTTTCTTCGTTCACTTTCCACCCATGTGACCTCAGGAATGCCAGAACTATCTCTGTATGAGATTTGGCAATTTGAAAGCTTGACGCCTGTATCAGGATATCGTCCAGGTAAGGAGCCACCGCTATGCCTCGCGGTCTTAAGACCGCCAGAAGTGAGCCCAGAACCTTTGTAAAAATTCTTGGGGCTGTAGCCAACCCGAATGGAAGAGCTACAAATTGTTAATGCCTGTCTAGAAAGGCAAACCTCAGGAACTGATGATAATTCTTGTGAATCGGAATGTGAAGGTAGGCATCCTTTAAGTCCACTGTGGTCATGTACTGACCCTCTTGGATCATGGGTAAAATGGTTCGAATAGTTTCCATCTTGAATGACGGAACTCTGAGGAATTTGTTTAGGATCTTTAAATCCAAAATTGGTCTGAAGGTTCCCTCTTTTTTGGGAACCACAAACAGATTTGAATAAAACCCCTGTCCTTGTTCCATCCGCGGAACTGGATGGATCACTCCCATTACAAGGAGATCTTGTACGCAGCTTAGGAATGCCTCTTCCTTTATCTGGTTTGCAGATAATCTTGAAAGGTGAAATCTCCCTTGTGGAGGAGAAGCTTTGAAGTCCAGAAGATATCCCTGAGATATGATCTCCAACGCCCAGGGATCCTGAACATCTCTTGCCCACGCCTGGGCGAAGAGAGAGAGTCTGCCCCCTACTAGATCTTAGAGGCAGCAGCAGGCTTTCTGGCCTGCTTGCCCTTGTTCCAGGACTGGTTAGGTTTCCAGGCCTGCTTGGATTGAGCAAAAGTTCCCTCTTGTTTTGAAGCAGAGGAAGTTGATGCTGCACCTGCCTTGAAATTTCGAAAGGCACGAAAATTAGACTGTTTGGCCTTTGATTTGGCCCTGTCCTGAGGAAGGGTATGACCCTTACCTCCAGTAATGTCAGCAATAATTTCATTCAAACCAGGCCCGAATAAGGTCTGCCCCTTGAAAGGAATGTTGAGTAATTTAGACTTTGAAGTCACATCAGCTGACCAGGATTTTAGCCATAGCGCCCTACACGCCTGGATGGCGAATCCGGAATTCTTAGCCGTTAGTTTAGTCAAATGAACAATGGCATCAGAAACAAATGAGTTAGCTAGCTTAAGAGTTCTAAGCTTGTCAACAATTTCAGTCAATGGAGCTGTATGGATGGCCTCTTCCAGGGCCTCAAACCAGAATGCCGCCGCAGCAGTGACAGGCGCAATGCATGCAAGGGGCTGTAAAATAAAACCTTGTTGAATAAACATTTTCTTAAGGTAAACCTCTAATTTTTTATCCATTGGATCTGAAAAAGCACAACTGTCCTCAACCGGGATAGTGGTACGCTTTGCTAAAGTAGAAACTGCTCCCTCCACCTTAGGGACAGTCTGCCATAAGTCCCGTGTAGTGGCATCTATTGGAAACATTTTTCTAAATATAGGAGCTGGGGAAAAGGGCATACCGGGCCTATCCCACTCCTTACTAATAATTTCTGTAAGCCTTTTAGGTATTGGAAAAACATCAGTACTCACCGGCACTGCATAGTATTTATCCAGCCTACACAATTTCTCTGGCACTGCAATTGTGTCACAGTCATTCAGAGCAGCTAATACCTCCCCAAGCAATACACGGAGGTTCTCAAGCTTAAATTTAAAATTAGAAATCTCTGAATCAGGTCTCCCCGATTCAGAGACGTCACCCACAGACTGAAGCTCTCCGTCCTCAGGTTCTGCATATTGTGACGCAGTATCAGACATGGCTCTTACAGCATCTACGCGCTCTGTATCTCGTCTAACCCCAGAGCTATCGCGCTTGCCTCTCAATTCAGGCAATCTGGATAATACCTCTGACAGGGTATTATTCATGATTGCAGCCATGCCCTGCAAAGTAATCGCTATGGGCGTCCCTGATGTACTTGGCGCCATATTAGCGTGCGTCCCTTGAGCGGGAGGCGAAGGGTCCGACACGTGGGGAGAGTTAGTCGGCATAACTTCCCCCTCGACAGACCCCTCTGGTGACAATTCTTTTATAGATAAAGACTGATCTTTACTGTTTAAGGTGAAATCAATACATTTAGTACACATTCTCCTATGGGGCTCCACCATGGCTTTTAAACATAATGAACAAGTATCCTCTGTTTCAGACATGTTTGTACAGACTAGCAATGAGACTAGCAAGCTTGGAAAACACTTTAAAGCAAGTTAACAAGCAATATAAAAAACGTTACTGTGCCTTTAAGAGAAACAAATTTTGACAAAATTTGAAATAACAGTGAAAAAAGGCAGTTACACTAACAACATTTTTACAGTGTATGTAACAAGTCAGCAGAGCATTGCACCCACTTGCAAATGGATGATTAACCCCTTAATAACAAAAACAGAATAATAAATGACAAAAACGTTTTTTAAACACAGTCACAACTGCCACAGACTACTGTGATTGTTACCCTCCTCAAACACGACTTTGAAGCCTTTTGAGCCCTTCAGAGATGTCCTGTATCATGCAGAGGGAAGCTGAATGTCTCTGTCAGTATTTTTATCTGCACAGAAAAGCACTAAAATAGGCCCTTCCCACTCATATTGCAACAGTGGAAAGCTTCAGGAAACTGTTTCTAATCAAGCCAGCCATGTGGAAAAAAACTAGGCCCCAATAAGTTTTGTCACCAAACACATATAAAAACGATTAAACATGCCAGCAAACGTTTTATATTACATTTTTATAAGAGTATGCATCTCTATTAATAAGCCTGATACCAGTCGCTATCACTGCATTTAAGGCGTAACTTACATTAATCCGGTATCAACAGCATTTTTCTAGCAAATTCCATCCCTAGAAAAATATTAACTGCACATACCTTATTGCAGGAAAACCTGCACGCCATTCCCTCTCTGAAGTTACCTCACTCCTCAGAATATGTGAGAACAGCAATGGATCTTAGTTACTTCTGCTAAGATCATAGAAAATGCAGGCAGATTCTTCTTCTAAATACTGCCTGAGATAAACAGTACACTCCGGTACCATTTAAAAATAACAAACTTTTGATTGAAGTTAAAAAACTAACTATAATACACCACTCTCCTCTTACTACGTCCATCTTTGTTGAGAGTTGCAAGAGAATGACTGGGTATGGCAGTGAGGGGAGGAGCTATATAGCAGCTCTGCTGTGGGTGATCCTCTTGCAACTTCCTGTTGGGAAGGAGAATATCCCACAAGTAATGGATGATCCGTGGACTGGATACACTTAACAAGAGAAAAACTTCACTTATGGATATATTAAAAAGATCATGAGAACACTCACTAGAATTAATAGGAAAAAACATCATCAGTATAAAAAACTCACTATCAGACAAAAAGAAAACAGTGAATATAAAACACTACAGAAAGATAGTATGTTAAAATTAACAACACTTAATAAAGAGTTAAAAGAGGTAAAATGGAGAAAACTCACTAGAGATAAGAATGATTATTCAGAAATTCTGAATCCAGACCAATTAGAAGAAGAAGGTATGGAATCAGTAACAAACACAAAGGCAGCTTACAATTCGCCACATACATATGAAGTTAAAACACAGAAGAAAAACACAAATGTTAGATTTACTGACACACACTACACAAGAGATAGATATTCACAAAGGCACCATCACAATAAACATGATGACTTTTCACACCAAGATTATCTAGGGAATCAAGAACATCATAGAGGAACTAACTATTAATATTCCAATACATATAGGAATGGTCACATAGATAGGGACCAACAATATAATAATTATTGGCATTCACATAATGATTCTATGAGTACAATCATAATAATGGATATTCACAAATGAAATCTCATTCCAATCACAGAAGAAATAGGGACACATATAATCACCATAATGACACATAGAGGAAGCGATTTCAATTATGAAAGAGAATACACTTATATAAGAAACTTACTTCCACAATACAAAAGAAACTCACTCTCACCTCATAGTAACACTCATCAATATCCATCTAGATATTCAGAGTACAATAAAGATTGGAGGATCAAGGAGCTTCCGGAGGAGGAGCACAGGTGTGTGACCAGGTGCTGCACCTGTTCTGATCTCCCCTGCCTACAAGCTATTGGCGAGGGCCACGCCTAAACCCTCTAGCTGAGGGCGGCTTGTATTGCTGATATTAATCGCTGCTGGAAGCTCCATAGTGCCTTAACATTGCACTATAGCTGCATGAAGCAGCTCTGAAAAGGACCCAAATCTGGTGCTAAATATAAACATCTTCATAAATAACTTTGTTGCTACTATCTAGTGTTTTTACTAAAAGGAGGTCTTTGGCTCGGATAAATACTTCCTAAAATATAGCAGTTCGCATATTAACTGCCCAGCACCCTGGAACTTTTTCTCCTGGTCATTCAGAGATGGAGGGCGGAGGCTACTGACTTAATAACCGAACAGTGAATTGCTACCTGTTCTTCCTGTGCTGCCCGAGAGTGTGTCAAGGAGCCGGACCTGTTTCACCTTTCTGTCGGCTGCGGAAGGAGAGCGGCGTCTGAGCTGTTGGAGTCCCCGGGAAAAGGCTGTGCTCACTGAATTGCTCCGCTTCCCCTCTGTTGTTGTGAGAGGGGTTAAGGCTGCTAACGCTCCCTGGGGCTGTCCTCATATCGTATGGGGTGCTTGTAACGGAGCCATTGTTGCACGGAGTGCTGCTCTTTACTCCGGCACCGCTGCTTTCCTTGGCCTGGAGAAGCGTTCCCCCTCCCACCGGTGCTGCGTGAGGGGGGGCTATCTAACTGGCGGCTAAATTCTGGACACACAGGACGGGTAACGTAGATCACTTGCGGCAATACCTACAATTGTTTTCCCCTTTCTCTTTGCCCCTACCCGGAATGACCAGGTTTATTACTGAACGGTTATCGTCTGAACTCTGATCGTTTCATCTGATGTGCCCCCCTCCTGTTTGCCTTATTATCCATGTCTGAAATACACAGAGCGTAAGCTACAATAGATGGCCGAAGACTGATGAGGACAGGGCTTAGGGGTCCACATCTACATTACACAAACTTTTATTTCTTCTGACTCTTATGCTTATTTTTACAGGACCGGATTCAAATAAGCTGAACTAGCTGGGTTACTAAAAATGGGTAACAGGGGTAAAAGTGTTTACATTTCAAAAGTTATGAAAAGTTATCTTTACCCTAGTTAATTTCTATAAAGGGAAGAAAGATGTCTCACTTGTTGTATACATACTAGCTAAGCTTACGTTGCTACACTCAGGTGTTACACTTTCTATAAGATATTGAAAGCTAAATCTTGGCTTATAATATATTGTTTCTTTCTCTTTTTTTATTGTGTTGGATGACAATACCGTGTTAGACAGCCTCTGGTTAAAATAATATCTGGCTGGGTCAGAAGCCGCTGGCCAAGTGTCGCTAGAAGTAAAGCTCATGTTTATTTCCTGTAAAATGTATAATAATGTATCACAATACTCCAGGAACTGAATGTCTTGTTACTAATACGTTTTTTTTTTCATATAGATATTGCATCAAGGTAATTGTCGGTGCTCATACAGGGTTATTTAAAGGTGCTTGTCTAGGATGTTGATGGTATAAAACTCGTTGTCTATGCAAAATTAGAGTTGACCTAGTAGGTTATAAACCTTTTTTTCTCTATCTTATATACATTTAAGGTAGGATTTGATTTTCTTTTTTTTCCTTCTCATTTTCAAGATAAGGGGAGGGTAACGAGGGACGATAAAAGTTAAAGTAAGATAAAGCTGTCAACCCCATAACAGGAACTTTACTTTTTCTCTTTTTTTCCTGCGACTTTATATTCTCTTTTGTCGCCGATATGACTGATTCTGTATCACTCAGTGCACAATGTTTTTTTGGCTATTATATATAAAATAAAAATAAATAATTTCTCACTACCCCTACACACCCTTTCCCTTCTTTTTTGGGGGTCTCTTCCCCATCTATCACTTTTGGAACAGATTAGTTTCCTCTTATTCTTTTTCACTTCCACAAGTATATGGATACATTTTTATCTTCACAGTCTAAAAGTTCACCATCAGCCATGTCGGCTAGACAAAGGGATAAAAGACAGAAAGGTATCACAGAGGCTGTTGGTGAGGTACAGCTGGCTGCTCGTGACTCTTTAAACTCACAAGAGCCTATTGATTTACAGTCCCTAGTCTTAAATATTTCTACGACCTTGGCACCGAAATTTGATTCTTTAAGACTACAGATTAAACATGATATTGCACAATTAGCTACAGAGGTGAAACTATTTTCAGAAAGATTCTCTGAAATAGAACAGAGTATCTGATCTTGAAGATCTTACCTTAGCTCAAAATACCAAATTAGAAGTTACTTCCTCTGCCCTCCTTAAGTTACAGAACAAGGTAGAGACTTGGAAAATTGTGCGAGGCGAAACAATTTAAAAGTAATAGGGGTTCCTGAGGGAAAGCAATATGAGGATTTAAATAAACTAATTACACAGACACTCCAAGCTCTACTGAAGATACCTGAAACTCACTTAGATATTGTCATAGAGCGGGTACATAGGTTAGGATTAGCATCTCCTTCACAAAATATGAGGCCAAGACCAATCATAGCGAAATTTTTGAATTACCCAGATAAAATTGCCTTTCTACAAGCTTTTCGTAAAAACCAGCCCATATTTCTTGAAGGAACAAAAATATTGTTATTCCAGGACTATGCAATCGATACTGCCTCAAAAAGAAGGGAGCTAGCTCCAGTATGCACTAAATTCATACAGCAGGGATTGCGGGCAACGATTGTATATCCTGCTAGGCTTCGATTAGTGTTTGACAATACCTCACACTTCTTTGATACTGCCTCTGCGGAAGAAGCTTTTTTTACCAAAAACTGTACATCTGAGTAGTTGCGTTTTTAAGATAATTAGCTCTTACTAGTAAAGGTAAGAATAGACCCATTACTCCGCCCACATGATGGGGTCCTTTCAGATTAGGGTAACAGATGGCCTAGGTGGTCTAGCCATCTGTTTATGTATTGTGTTCTGTCCATTGTGTTCCCTTCCCTTTTTTTTTTTTTTTTCTTCTTCTTTTCCCTCTTCTTTCCATCACTATCCTTCCTCTCTAGATCTAGATATCCTGTAAAATGACTGGGATTAAATTTACCTCCTGGAATATAGGAGGCCTTACATCTCCTATTAAAAGAAAAACGATAATTTCATATCTTAAGAAAATAGGCACTTCTATTGCTTTCTTACAAGAAACACATTTGAAGACTCAAGAAATTCTTAAACTTAAATCCTCCTGGGTTAGGTAGTTTTTTTTCTCTCTTCTAGTTACAGGCGAAAAGGTGGAGTTGCCATTCTCCTGGGTAAAAAATTTAACTATGAGATAATCCAGAGTGAGTCAGATGAAGAAGGGAGATACATCATATTGAAAATCAAGATTGCTAATATTCTGTATACTTTATGTAACGTTTATGCTCCAAATGTTTTTAATTTGTCATTTTGGGACTCACTGCAGGCGAGGCTCATGGCATGTGCACAGGGTTTGTTGATATTGGCTGGCGATTTTAATATGGCCCCGCAATATTCAATTGATAGAATGAGACAGCAGATGCTATCTAAAAAGACTAAAAGAGATAACCTTGAGGCAAAATTGTTTTCTAGGATTTTTTCCAATCTAAAAGTAATCCAGACTCGCGTGAGTTTACTTGTCTTTCAAAAGCGCATAAATCATGGTCTCAGATTGACCTATTTTTGATAGATGAAAGACTATGTAAGAATAAGATATTGGCTCAAATTTTGCCCATCGCGATCTCTGATCATGCTCCAATATGTTTTGAGCTTTTATCGTTCATTTTCCCATATACGAACTCTCGCTTTTCTTTTCCTAAATTTTTATCCTCGGATTCTAAGTTTAAAAATTTTGTGGAAACCAAGTTTGCGGATTTTGCGTTGTATAATGCTGAAGCTAAAAGTCGTCCTCCTCTGTTCTGGGAGGCTGCTAAAGCAGTACTAAGAGGGGATATTCTTGGATATTCTATCATGCGGACTAAGAAATTTAAAAAAACGAGAGAATGAACTTCTCTGGGCAGTTACAAATGCATATAACTTATATTTAATGGAAAAAAACCCACAGAAATGGGCTAAATATATTAAGGCACTTGAGGCGAGAGATTCACTTTTTCTATATAGATCTACTCAAAAGGAATAAGACGGGAAAACTTTTAGCTAAGTTGGTCAAGCAGGATCTAGGCTCTCAATTAATAGACATGCTAGATAGAGAAGGTCAAATATTTAGTTCCCCTCAGGATCTTGTCTAAATTTGCTATGATTATTATAATGGCATAGACCATCTAACATTATGGAGCATCAGAAGCTATGGGCAGAAATCTCCTTTCCATCGTTATCAGGGACCTCTATTGAGGAACTTGAGTCCCCTATCACTGAATTAGAAGTGGCCAAGGCAATTAATAATCTGGCATATAACAAGGCACCTGGACCGGATGCTTTACCCAACGAGTTTTATAAAATGGTATCTGCTACTGTAACACTGTATTTGACCTCGTTATTTAATCATATTTATATACAGGGCAATGAACCCACGCCTAACTTCACAGCTTCATATACGTCCTTGATCTTAAAAAAGGGAAAAGATGCAAAAATGATAGAATCCTATAGACCTATAGCACTTATGAATACGGATTATAAACTTATACTCATATTCAAGTTGGCCAATTTGTTTGCAAGTTGACATTAAAAAGATATTACTTGAAAAACCCCATTATGTCCAACTGGGTAAATAAACCAGATGAAAGAAATGATGTAGAAACACCAGGAACATTCTGAACACAAACCCAAATCTAAATTCTATCCAACGAATGATAAAGGTAGAAACATTGAGCTGTTTGGAAAATAAGTTCAAAGAGACATTAAAAATGCAAAGACTAAAAAGAATGTCAATATAAAGAAAGAACAGTCCTTAGAGAACTCCAAAACAATAAATAATTAATTGTGAAACCAGAAGACAAAGGGGGGGGGGGGGGGGGGTTAGTGGTCCTGGATAGAGATAAGTATATCCTAGAAGCAGAGAGACAATTGGGAGGTGCAAGGTACACTGTATCAACGGTTAAAATAAAACCGAGAATAGCTGAAATGCATTAATTGACTATTTGAATCCCTGCTCTGTGTTTGTTGTTCGGTGGACATTTTTCTTTTTACTCCTACTCAGCTCTCAGCTAGGACTATGAGATGGTCTAAACACACCGGAGTGAGAATAATTGTTTTTAGAAATATTATACTCCTGACGATATTTTGAATTATTTTTTATGCTAACATTTGCATTTTGCAGAAGTGATTTTATTTGCTACAGGGATATGTCCCTTATTAATTTGCCTATCTATGTTTTTTATATTATCTGCCACAAAATAAATATATTGTTATTATTATAAATTTGACCTCATTTTATCTATTGCTGATATCACTTTACATTTTAGTCCGTGCTTTAAGCGCTACCTCTAGGACATATATAAGGTAGGAAAGACAACAAGATATCTGTATGAGAGTTTGCTCGTTGAAAAGATGGCGCCTGAACCAATATGTCGCCCAGGTAGGGCGCCACTGCAATTCCCTAAAACCTGATCACTGCCAAAAGAGCCCCCAGAACCACAAACTGAAAGTGATTGTTTAGAAAGGCAAATCTCCGGAACTTGTGATGATCCCTGTGGATGGGAACATAAAGATATGCATCCTTCAGATCTTTGGTCATCATAAAGTGACCCTCTTGGACCAAAGCAAGGTTGAAACATTTTGAAGGACGGTACCCTGAAAAACTTGTTGAGGCACTTTAAGTCTAAAATGGCTCGAAAAGTTCCCTCTTTTTGGGGAACCACAAACAGATATGAATAGAATTCAAGACCCTGTTCCCTTACTAGAACTGGAACAATCAATTCCAGGGAGGAAAGGTCCTGAACAAAGTTCAAGAATGCCTCTCTTTTTACCTGGTCTGCAGATAATCTTGAGAGGAGGAATCTGCCCCTGGGAGGAAAAGTTTTGAATTCTATTTTGCAACCCTGAGATACTATGTCCACGGCCCAAGGATCTGGGACATCTCGTATCCATGATTGACAAAAAAGGGAAAGTCTGCCCCCCCCACTTGATCCGGACCAGGGGCTGATGCTGACTCAGCTGAAGGTTTCTTTGATTGCTTCTCCTTGTTCCAAGAGAACTTTAACCCCCTTTTAAGTCTGTTCTTCGTGTCTTGTGGTAGAAAAAGGAAATTTATGCTTACCTGATAAATTTATTTCTTTTACGATATGATGAGTCCACGGATTCATCCTTACTTGTGGGATATTATCCTCCTGCTAACAGGAAGTGGCAAAGAGCACCACAGCAGAGCTGTTACATAACTGCTCCCTTAACTCCTCCCCCCAGTCATTCGACCGGAGATATAGGAAGAGAAAGGAAAAGCTAAAAAGGTGCAGAGGTGACTCTAGTTTTAAAAATAAAATAAACTCTGTCTTAAAATGACAGGGCGGGCCGTGGACTCGTCATATCGTAAAAGAAATAAATTTATCAGGTAAGCATAAATTTCCTTTCCTTTTACAAAGATATGACGAGTCCACGGATTCGTCCTTACTTGTGGGATACAATACCACAGCAACAGGACATGGATGAACGGGAGGGACAAGACAGATGCCTAAACGGAAGGCACCACTGCTTGAAGAAGCTTTCTCCCAAAAACAGCCTCCGAAGAAGCAAAAGTATCAAATTTGTAAAATTTGGAAAAAGTATGAAGGGAGGACCAAGTCGCAGCCTTACAAATCTGTTCAACAGAAGCATCGTTTTTAGCGCCCATGTGGAAGCCACAGCTCTAGTGGAATGAGCTGTAATTTTTTCAGGAGGCTGCTGTCCAGCAGTCTCGTATGCCAGGCGGATGATGCTTTTCAGCCAAAAAGAGAGAGAGGTAGCCGTAACTTTTTGACCCCTACGCTTTCCAGAATAAACAACAAAAAGAGAAGATGTTTGTCGGAAATCCTTGGTCGCTTGTAAGTAAAACTTCAAAGCGCGAACCACATCCAAGTTATGTAATAGACGTTCCTTCGTAGAAGAAGGGTTAGGACACAAGGAAGGAACAACAATTTCCTGATTAATATTCTTATTTGAAACAACCTTAGGAAGAAATCCAGGTTTAGTACGCAAAACCATCTTATCAGACTGGAATATAAGATAAGGCGAATCACATTGTAAAGCAGAAAGCTCAGAAACTCTTCGAGCAGAAGAGATAGCAACTAAAAACAAAACTTTCCAAGATAACGGCTTAATATCTATGGAATGCATGGGTTCAAACGGAAGCCCTTAAAGAACATTAAGAAATAAATTCAGACTCCATGGCGGAGCAACAGGTTTTAACACAGGCTTGATTCTGATTAAAGCCTGACAAAAAGACTGAACGTCTGGGACATCCGCCAGACGCTTGTGTAATAAAACTGACAAAGCAGAAATTTGTCCTTTTAAAGAACTAGCAGATAACCCCTTCTCCAATCCTTCTTGGAGAAAGGACAAAATCCTAGGAATCCAAATCTTACTCCATGAGTAGCCCTTGGATTCGCACCAATAAAGATATTTACGCCATATCTTACGGTAAATCTTTCTAGTGACAGGCTTCCAAGCCTGAATCAGAGTATCAATGACCGACTCAGAGAATCCCCGCTTTGATAAAATCAAGCGTTCTGTCTCCAGGCAGTCATCTGCAGAGAAGTTAGATTTGGATGTTGGAACGGACCTTGAATGAGAAGGTCCTTCCTCAACGGTAGTTTCCACGGAGGTAGAAACGACATGTCCACTAGATCCGCATACCAAGTCCTGCGTGGCCACGCAGGCGCTATTAGAATTACTGAAGCTCTTTCCTGTTTGATTCTCGCAACCACATGGGGTAGGAGAGGAAAAGGAGGAAACACATAAGCCAGGTTGAACGACCAAGGTACTGCTAGAGCATCTATCAGTACAGCCTGAGGATCCCTTGACCTGGACCCGTAACGTGGAAGTTTGGCATTCTGTCGAGATGCCATTAGATCCAATTCCGGTGTGCCCCATTGTTGAGTCAATGATGCAAACACCTCCGGATGGAGTTCCCACTCCCCCGAATGAAAAGTCTGATGACTTAGAAAATCCGCTTCCCAGTTCTCTACTCCTGGGATATAGATTGCTGATAGATGGAAAGAGTGATTCTCTGCCCATCGGATTATCTTTGATACCTCTATCATCACAAGAGAACTCCTTGTTCCCCCCTGATGATTGATATATGCTACAGTCGTGATATTGTCCGACTGGAATCTTATGAATTTGGTCAGTGCCAACTGAATTGAATATTGCACTCCAGAATATTGATTGGTAATTGAGACTCTGTCAGAGTCCAAGTTCCCTGAGCCTTCAGGGAATTCCAGACTGCACGCCAGCCCAAGAGGCTGGTGTCCGTTGTCACTATAACCCATGATGGCCTGCGGAAGCACATTCCCTGGGACAGATGATCCTGTGACAACCACCAAAGAAGAGAGTCTCTGGTCTCTTGATCAAGATTTATCTGAGGAGATAAATTTGCATAATCCCCATTCCACTGCCTGAGCATGCACAGCTGCAGTGGTCTGAGATTAAAGCGAGCAAACGGGACAATGTCCATTGCTGTTACCATTAATCCAATGACCTCCATACACTGAGCAACTGATGGCCGAGGAATGGACTGAAGAGCTCAGCAAGTATTTGGAATCTTTGATTTTCTGACTTCCGTCAGAAATATTTTCATGTCTACTGAGTCTATCAGAGTTCCCAAGAATGGAACTCTTGTTTGTGGAACAAGTGAACACTTTTCTATATTCACTTTCCAACCACGAGTCCTTAGGAAGGACAGTACAATGTCCGTGTGAGATTTGGTCAGATGACGATTTGATGCCTGAATCAAGATATCGTCTAGATAGGGCGCCACTGCTATGCCCTGCGGCCTGAGAACCGCTAGAAGGGACCCTAACACTTTTGTGAAAATTCTGGGAGCTGTGGCCAACCCGAAGGGAAGGGCCACGAACTGATAATGCTTGTCCAGAAAAGCAAACCTTAGAAACTGATGATGATCCTTGTGGATAGGAATGTGAAGGTACGCATCCTTTAGATCTACGGTGGCCATGTATTGACCCTCCTGGATCATTGGTAAGATTGTTCAGATAGTCTCCATCTTGAAATTTGTTTAGACATTTTAAATCTAAAATAGGTCTGAAAGTTCCCTCTTTTTTGGGAACCAGTGTAAGAACGCCTCTCTTTTTGTCTGGTCTACAGACAAACGTGAAAGATTAAATCTCCCTCTTGGGGGAAAATTTTTGAATTCCAGTTGATACCCCTGGGTCACAATTTCTAATGCCCAGGGATCCTGCACATCTCTTGCCCAGGCCTGAGCAAAGAAAGAAAGTCTGCCCCCTACTAGTTCCGGTCCTGGATCGGGGGCTGCCCCTTCATGCTGTCTTGGTAGCAGTAGCGGGCTTTTTGGCTTGTTTACCCTTATTCCAGGTTTGGTTAGGTCTCCAGACAGACTTGGATTGAGCAAAATTTTCTTCCTGTTTAGTAGAGGAAGGGAAAGCAGAGTGTACTCCTTTGAAATTTCAAAAGGAACGAAAATTATTTTGTTTACCCTTCATCTTAAGGGGTTTGTCTTGAGGTAGGGCGTGACCCTTACCTCCAGTAATGTCTGAAATGATTTCCTTCCATTCAGGGCCGAATAGGGTCTTACCCTTGAAAGGAATAGTTAACAGTTTAGACTTTGACGATACATCAGCAGGCCACTATTTTAACCATAGCGCTCTGCTCGCCAATATGGCAAAGCCTGCATTTTTTGCTGCTAATTTAGTAATCTGGAAAGCAGCATCTGTGATAAAAGAATTAGCTAATTTGAGAGCTTTAATTCTGTCCAAAAAGGTCGTCTAGGGGCGTCTCTACTTTCAGAGAATCCTCAAGGGCGTCAAACCAGAAAGCCGCCGCCGTAGTTACTGGAACAATGCAGGCAGCAGGTTGTAACAAGAAACCCTGGTGAATAAATAATTTCTTTAGAAGACCCTCTAATTTTTTATCCATAGGGTCTTTGAAAACACAACTGTCCACAATAGGTATAGTTGTATGCTTAGCTAGAGTAGATATTGCACCCTCCACCTTAGGGACCGTTTGCCAGGAGTCCTTGATGGTGTCTGATATGGGAAACATTTTCTTAAAATTAGGACGGGGAGAGAAAGGTATACCTGGTCTTTCCCATTCCTTTTTAATAATTTCCAAAATTATTTTGGGAACCGGAAAAACATCAGTGTAAGTAGGAACTTCTAGATATTTATCCATTTTACATAATTTTTCTGGAGGAATTGTAATAGGTTCACAATCATCCAGAGTCGCTAGGACCTCCCTGAGCAAGGTTTTCAAGTTTAAATTTAAAGGACGCTAAGTCCGTATCTGTCTGAGGTAACACATTCACTGAATCTGAAAGTTCTCCCTCAGACAATAATTCCCTAACCCCCAATTCAGAGCATTGTGAGGGTACATCAGAAATGGCTACTAAAGCATCAGAGAGTTCAGTATTTACGTTAATATCTGGCCTACTGCGTTTACCCTTCAAACCTGGCAGTTTAGATAATACCTCAGTGAGGGTAGTTGACATAACTGCAGCCATATCTTGCAGAGTAAAACAATTAGACGCACTAGATGTACTAGGTGTCACTTGTGTGGGTGTTAAAGGTTGGGACACTTGAGGAGAATTAGATATACTTTCATTTCCTAAAATATGTTCTTTACAGTGTAAGGCTCTATCAGTACAAGAGGTACACAATGTAAGAGGGGGTTCCACAATGGCTTCTAAACGCATAGAGCAATGAGTTTCCTCAATGTCAGACATGTTAAACAAAGTAGTAATAACCACAACAGTTGGTAAACACTTTATTTATTGAAAAAAATAATTTTGTAAAAAATGGGTACTGCGCCTTTAAGAAATAAAAGCGCACATTTTTTTTCCAAACACACTTAAGTAGCCTATAAACGTTCAAAAACTATGAATATAAATGCAGTTGTCAAAAATTATTGCATCCCAAATGCAAGAGTAGAAATTTACACTTTAGAGGAACATTCACCTCGCCACAGCTCTGCTGTGGCACCTACCTGCCCCCAGAACACTGCCAAATGAATCGACACCAATCCGGACAGTACAGAACACAGATAGGGCCCAACCGGAGTAAATGTCTGCTGTCTCCTTCAGTGTAAACTAGGCCCCGTCCACAATGGAGGTTGCACTAAAATTTAAACTACCTCATAAGAAACGGTTTTAAACTGCCATGTGGTCCCCAAAAACACAATAAAAGCCATCCTTTTGTTTAACAATATAATAAAGACTTAGTAATATGTCCCAGTGTTTTAATTATATGCTGACTTTGAGTGCATAAGTATTAGAAAACAAACACCCAGGAGTACAGTAACACCCTTTTGCATAGAGTACTACTGCTTACCCTGTTCCCACTATGAGGAACCCAATCAGCCAGTTCTGCTATATTAACTCTCCTCAGAAATAAAAAGGCTGAAAACATACCTCAAATGCTGCTTGCTGCATGAGACTGTTCTCCACACTGAAGATTTTCCCCATATTACCTTCACATCTGTGGGAACCATAATTGATCTTAGTAACTGCCGCTAAGATCATCAATTTCAGGGGGAAATCTTCTTCCAAATCCCCCATGAGTCAAATAGTACTCACAGGTACCATTTTAAAATAAAAAACATCTTGATTGAAGAAATTAAAACTATGATTTTATCACCACTATCACTTTACCCTTCCTATTACTAGCATAGGCAAAGAGAATGACTGGGGGGAGGAGTTAAGGGAGCAGTTATATAACAGCTCTGCTGTGGTGCTCTTTGCCACTTCCTGTTAGCAGGAGGATAATATCCCACAAGTAAGGATGAATCCGTGGACTTGTCATATCTTTGTAAAAGAAAAACCCTTTTCAACCCTTAATATCAGAAATCATTTCTGCCAGACCAGGTCCAAACAAGGTTTTACCCTTGTAAGGAAGCGCCAGAAGCTTGGATTTGGAGGTAACAACAGTTTAGCCACAACACCCTGTGGGCTAGGACAGTGAAGCCAGGCATCTTGGCTCCCAGTCTAATAACTTGCATGTTAGCATCAGAAATAAAGGAATTGGCTAATTCGAGTGCCTTAATCCTGTCTTGGATCTCCAACAAAAAAAGTATCTACTAAAATTGATTCAGACAAGGCACTAAAAAGATGCCGCACTTGCTACTGAGGCAATACAAAATGCAGGTTGCCATTGAAGACCATCTTCTTCAAATAAGCCTCCAGCTTTTTGTCCATGAGATCCTTAAAGGGGCAGCTATCCTCTATAGGGATTGTAGTTCTTTTAGCCAGAGTAGAAAGTGCCCCTTCTACTTTAGGCACCATGTGCCATGAATCTTTAATTGAGTCAGCAACAGGAAACATCTTTTTAAAAATGGGAGACGGGGAGAAAGGTATCCCTGGCTTCTCCCATTCCTGTGAAATAATCTCCATCGCACAGTCTGGAACAGGGAACACTTCCACAGAGGAAGGAACATCATAGTATTTATTAAGTTTACTAGATTTCTTAGGGTTGACAACGACAGAAGAATTGGAGTTGTCCAAAGTAGCCAATACCTCCATTAACAATACACAAAGGTGTTCAAGCTTAAATCTGAAGTTTACTTCTTCAGTATCAGAAGAAGGAATTATACTGTCTGAATATGCGATTTCACCCTCAGAGGCTACCGAGGTATCTTCCTCATCAGACTTGTGAGGGAGAACAACCTGCGTAGCAGCAGACGGAACAGACACTTTACATTTCAATGTTCTATCTAGATATTAGGTACAAAATTGCATAGGTAATACAAATTGGTTCTCTAGAAACAGTAAACATTTGTCCATAGGAACAGACTCCTGCTCGATGACTTACAAGTATTAAAACAAAATAACAAGAAAAATAAATTTATATTTTAAATTTTTGCAGAGCGATTTTGCACTCAAAATAAACCCCTCAATGTGAATCTCTACCCCTCAGCATCTGACTGAGGTGCCTACCTGCCCCTCCGGTAAAACAAATCTTGACAGTCAAAAGATCACACCAAGAGAAAACTAGCTGGTCTCAATGGCACAGCCGACACTGTTCTGTATCTAAGAGCGGAAGGGAGGGTCAGGTGACCGGCTTAAATGAAACTGTGCCACTTAATACAGTGTGCGATTCAAAGCAGGCTCTAACAGAGAAACTGACACCTTTATACTAAGTCAGCCGTTCCCACAGTGATCGCATTGAACAAGGAGAGTTGCAGCCTTGCATAGCAATTTCAAAAAACACCCACAGAGAGTTATTTCAATTTTTAAAAAAAAATGACCAGAGGGAAGACTATTGTAAACAAATGAGCCATTAATATCCCATAAAGGAGGTTAACCCCAAAGTCTCTAACCACATACATTATATGTGCCTACACACTGCCTGAATCAAATCCTTAATAAGGATTCAGAATGTCGCAAATATATGATGCAGAAAGAACCTCTTAAGTGTAAGTCTGCCAGACCTAGAAGACAAAAGCACTTACCAGCAAATCCAGCTGTCAGGCAGGTAGACAGCTCACAAAGCGTGAAATGACACATGCTCCTTACAGAGGCCTGTAGAAAATGAAAGAACAGAGTAACTAACTCTGGATTTCTATACCAAGGGCAGCAAACATGTTAATACTTCCCAACTTTCTAACTGCTTAAAAGCCACCACTATTCTACTGAAGAGATTGACGTAGAAACAGCTAGACCCCAAATCTTGCTTGAAGCGACAAATAATCCGATTTTTCTTCAGACACCAAACTTTACCTCCTCCATTGACAGAGGCAAAGAGAATGACTGGGGATTATGGGTAGGGAAGTGACACTTAACAGCTTTGCTGTGGTGCTCTTTGCCTCCTCCTGCTGGCCAGGAGTGATATTCCCACTAGTAAATGGAATGATGTTGTGGACTCTCCATATCTTAGGAAAGAAAGATATATTTTTAAAAATATTCCTATAATCTAAGTGTAGTGGGCAGCAGGAAATAATAGCTATGTCTTATCATTATTATTATTATCGGTTATTTGTAGAGCGCCAACAGGTTCTGCAGCGCTGTAAACAGAGGGTAGTACAACAAAACAATTAAAGGGATCAAATGGGTAGAGGGCCCTGCCAAGAGTGGCACTGTTGTAATCAGCTCTTAAGGTGATCTACAAACAGCTGGACTTAAGGGGGTACAGGGGATAGCAATAGAGGAGTGGAACTGGTATAAAGTAAGGTTAGCATAGGTTGTATGCATCCCTGAACAGTAGAGTCTTTAGAGAGTGCTTGAAGCTTTCAAAACTAGGGGAGAGTCTTGTGGGGCGAGGCAGAGAGTTCCACAAGATGGGAGCCAGTCTGGAGAAGTCCTGTAAACGGGAGTTCGATGAGGTAACCAGAGAGGAGGAGAGTAGGAGGTCATGAGCAGAGTGAAGGAGACGGGAGGGAGATTATCTGGAGACAAGGTCATCAGGATTATCAGGAACATATATTTTCAATATTCTTCTCAAGCTCATCATTGTTAAACAGGACTGTCACATCTCTGGTGAAAACCAAAGGGACTTAAGGACCCAGAGTTGTAGATTTAGACTACATGAAGGAATTGGAGGTTATAGGGATGGGATACAAAGTTAGTCATGGTTAGGAAATACACAATGTAATTAAACAAATGCAATCCTGCAAAGGTGTAGACAATGCTAACCTGTCATTTTGTTAACAAATTGTGCACTGTTTTGTAGCATCTTAACTTACCACCTCTTCTTAGAGGTGTCAATTAGGAACAGATATGTAGCACAATTAGACTTGTGAACTCTGCAGTATGCACATCTAGTTTTAAGAAATGAAACTCAAAAATTCACAATTTTACACTACAGAAAATGTGCAAATAAATAAAGTATAATGCAGTTTTTTTTTGCTTTTTTTCTATTGTTTATATTACAATATTAAAGTGTAAACTGGCTATTTTAAGTAAAGTATATTTTTAAAATTTTTACCAAACCCATATGACAAGTTTGCCAGACCTTATTTGTCAACCACAGTGTAAAGCACTTCCCTACATATTAGCATTAAAGTAGATCCAATGCTCTAGATGTCACCCATCCTTGATAAAGTGTTTGTGTGTGTTTGAAACACTTCTGCCTGCCTTAGACATAGTGAGCAGATCTGAGAATCATACTGAAGCTGAAAGGTACAAGTTATGAGCACCAAATCTCAGAATAGGAAGGAACTATCAACACAGCAGTTATGAGTTATGTGCTATTATGAACTTCTAATTATGTGTGTATATGAATATGTATTATTTTCCTGAAGCGAAAAGATAGAAGATAGATTAGCTCACATAAAGGACTGCTTAATAATCTGAAGCTGGGCAGGCACCTGTCATTATGCTGATTGTCACTGAAGACTTGCAGGAGTGTTGTGCAGAAAGAGTTCATAGATGTTTCATCTGTCTGGATCCCACGTAGATATTCAAACAGGCTCTGAGCAGAATATCGCACCTACACAAGAAGAATAACACATAACTAGGCTTCAGTATAAATAAAGGGAAGGTATTAATATCAGAGTATAGTACACTAGATAAAAATGAAACATTTCAGGCCCTATATCCACAAATCTCACAATCTTTTTTTTCTCTTATGAGCAACAAGAAGGTATCTGGTTAGCCTAATGTAAATACTATAGGAAGAACGTTATATGAACAGACACTACTTAAAAATGTAATTTTACAATCCACAATGAATGCCTCTGCCTGGCTGATCTTCCTTACATGTCGCTCCTCGCCTACGGCACCTCTCTGCCAATCCCTTCACTAGCTTCCTCTAACCTCCAGAATAAAACACAAAATCCTGACCCTTACATTCCACGCCCTCAATAGCACTGCTCCCCCCTTTATCTCTGACCTTGTCTGAAGAAACTCTCCCACCCGTCCCCTACCCTCTCCTTGTTACTTCCTCAGATTCTCGTCCACAGGACTTCTCCATAATGGCTCCTATTTTGTGCAACTCTGACTCGCTCCACAAGACTCTTCGTTAGTGTTTCAAGTGTTCCTAAAAGACTCTACTGATCAGGGATGCATTATAATGTACACTAACCTTTATTACCCCAGGTAATAACCTTCTTTTACCATGCCCTTGTACCCAATTAGCATGTAAGCCTACAAGCCCAGCTGTAATGTAGATTACCTTTTTGAAAGCTGATCTACAACAGTTAGTAACTTGTGGCCATCTACCCACTCATCTGGTCCATAATATGCCTCTTATGAATGTAAGCTTTGTTTTTTATACTTATATTTATAGCAATGTGGAATCTGTTTGTGTCAGGCTAAGGAGATTGCCACCTATGGTGTTGGCTAATGGTCACACTGTACATAAGTAACGGAGTAAAGCAGAGGACAGTCCAGAGCAGCAGGTTATGTAAGAGGATAAGACTGCACAAACTTAGATACAAAGGGAGCAGGAGAAAAATCCAGTAACAAGACAGGGGTCATACACAGTAAGGCAGTCCAAACAAGGCTTCAAGACAAAAGGAGCAAGCAAGAGGTGAAGTCCAGAGATAACAGTCAGAGGTCAGAAATCTGGATAACAACACAGGTACTGGGAAATCAGCAACTAACAGGAGCTGGGGAATTGGAGAAACTCACAGTACTGTCTAAGCAATTTGTTAGAGTGAGCTGCAGCATTTTATAGGGGAAGACCGCCTCCTCTGGGAGTGGCTCAGCAGGATAACAGATCCTGTGTAAGTGAATGCACTAGGAGTATTGCTATCTTGCAGTACCTCACTTTCACCACATAGATTGGTGGTGTTCACATTCTTTTCTGTATACTTTTGTGCTGAAGGCCTCAATCCTGGGGACTGGATTAATGGTAGAATGGCCAGAGATGCAGCAGATGGAAAAGAGGTAGGTGAGGGTGACAGGAGAGAGACCTCATGGTGAGTGGCTGGCACACTTGGCAAACAGACCAAGGATGGCCAAGATGTAGATCTGGCACAAGGAGTAGTAGATTGAACCAATCACTGCTCAGTGCCGGCAGCAACAGATACAATGGTTCACTTTCTGTGATTATTTGGAGTTATATGATGACAGTTATGATAATAAAAAACATAATTTATGCTTACCTGATAAATTCCTTTCTCCTGTAGTGTAGTCAGTCCACGGGTCATCCATTACTTATGGGATATTAACTCCTCCCTAACAGGAAGTGCAAGAGGATCACCCAAGCAGACCTGCTATATAGCTCCTCCCCTCTACGTCACACCAAGTCATTCGACCGAAAACCAAACGAGAAAGGAGAAACTATAGGGTGCAGTGGTGTCACGTTATTACCTTGTTCCCTGCCTTTTTCATTTTTTGCTTTGCACATTCCATGCTATACCTTTAAATTTCAATTACTTTTTCCACTCATTCATATAAATGTCCCATCAACCCTCACTACTTTGCTTGGTATTGAATTAGGTTAAGTCCTACTGAGCTACTGATATCCCCTGTGCTTTTTATTGGACACCGGAACTCTCTCTCAAAGTGACATACTGTGACTTTGTTCTATGTCACTTTCTACCTGTTTGTTTTGCCAAACTACCGCTATACTACATACCTTGTAGTAACTCTATCTCGAATCTCCTCTGTTAAACGCTATCCGGACTCGGCTCTCAGTAGCTGCCCCTCAACGGATCATTCCGCGGTGACGTCACACGCCAGCTTCACGGAACTACCCTCAATTCAGCAAACAGCCTGCACCGCTGCACTCCACGCTCAAGACCCTCTCTGCCTACAAACCACACCGGTTCAGCCTGAAAGGTTTCACTTCTCTCAAAGGTATAAAGCTTGCTAAATACTTATGCTGTCAAAGTTCCTACATGTTATTTGCAGTTCGTATGTCGAGTTTAACTCTGTACCTCTGTCTAGTTTTCTTTACTTAATTTGTTTATGCAATTCAGCTTAGCATATTGTTTTGATTTCCTTACTAAACAGTTTATTACTAACATCCAGATTTACAAGAGCTCTGCTGCATGTTTTAGTGTTTAAGTTAGCACAGGTGGCAACAATTGAGTGCTTCCTTTTCTTAAACCTCCACATTAAACTGCTGAATAGTTACATGAGGCCAGCACACTACCCTCTAGGTAGTTTATTTGCTTACCTCACACTCCTCAGCAACATTACCACATATTAAAATCTCAGCAGCTGCGGTCCTAACCAAAAGTAAAATTTTTATCTTCTTAGAAATTCTGACTTGCCTGACAGAATACCAAGCCTACCTTAACATGGACCCAGCTGAGATAACTGCACTAATACAGACTCTCAGCAACAGAGTTGATTTGCTCACTGACGGTCTCAATACACTCAAAGCTGAAAATGTTGCCTTAAAAGCTTACATAAAAGATTACTTAGAAACCAAGCTACATACACCAGAACCTCAAGTTAGTTTGCCTGAAAAGTTTTATGGTGATAGGGCACACTACAGGGACTTTAAAAATGCTTGCCTGCTTCTCTTCACGCTCAAACCACAGTCTTATCCTAATGATAGGATTAGAGTTTTGACCACTATTTCATTTCTTAGGGGGGAACCACGTAGCTGGGCAAACACTTTTTTTGAATCCAATGAGACTATTCTAAACTCCTTGGAAAATTTTTTCACTGCCATGGGTCAATTATACGAAGACCCATTCAAACAACAGACTGCAGAAACAGCTCTTAGGGCTCTAAAACAAAAAAAGAGGTTGGTAGAAGATTATATTACAGACTTCAAGAGGTGGGCAAAGGATTCAGAGTGGAACAACTTATCCTTAAGGAATCAGTTTCGTCTGGGTCTCTCAGACGCGGTTAAGGATGAGTTGTCCCGAACTGAGCTTCCCACAACCTTAGAGGGTTTAATGAACCTCTGCATTACTATAGACAGACGCTTAAGAGAGAGGCAAAATGAAAGATCTTACCCAGAGGCTTATACAAAGAGACACACTACTACTACACCCTCCACTAGTAAACATCAAGCTGAGCCTATGGAGATTGGCTTCCTTAAGGGGCCCCTGACAGCTCAGGAAAAGACCAGGAGAAGAGAGAATAATCTATGCCTTTATTGTGCCTCGGACGAACACTCCGTAAAGGATTGTCCATCTCTTCTGAAAACTAATAAGGGTGAGTCCCATAACCCTTTAACTTGTTGCAACACTATTGATTTAAGAAACCCCTACTGTAAACTCTCCCTTTCTTTTCAGTGGGATCTCCACCGCCTCCAGGTTCCCGCAATTATTGATTCAGGAGCTACTGCCTGTTATGTAGATAAGGAATTTACACATATAAATAAAATCCCACTCATGCAAAAGAAATCTCCTGTTTTATTGAGAGGTATTGACGGTAGACCTATTTCATCCGGTCCTGTTCAGTACCAAACTATACCTCTCCTAGTTACTACCCAAGAACATCATACTGAATATCTTACTTTTGATGTTATTTCATCTCCTGTGTCCCCAGTTATCCTGGGATTAAATTGGTTAATGTTACATAACCCATGTATTTCCTGGAACACACTTTCTCTCTCATTCAATTCAAAGTTTTGTACCACTACTTGTTTTCCAGTAAACATCATGCACACAGTCTTATCAAAACCAGATTTACACTTACCTGATGAGTACAAAGATTTTGCTGACGTTTTTAGTAAGACTGAATCCGAAAATTTACCTCCCCATAGGAAATATGACTGCCCTATCGACCTCATACCGGGTGCACAAATTCCATATGGGCACATATTTCCCCTTTCCAAACCTGAACTCGCCCACTTAAAGGATTATCTAGAAGATAACCTAAGAAAAGGCTTTATACGCCCATCCACTTCGCCAGCAGGAGCCGGCATTTTCTTTGTTAAGAATAAGGACGGCTCCTTACGGCCTATTGTGGATTACAGGCAGTTAAACAAAGTCACAATAAAGAACAGGTACCCCCTACCACTAATTCCGGAATTGATAGAAAGGTTGGAAGGGGCAAATTATTTTACTAAATTAGATCTTAGGGGAGCGTATAATCTTATCCGTGTTAGAAGTGGCGATGAGTGGCTGACGGCGTTTCGTACTAGGTACGGACTATATGAATACACCGTCATGCCTTTTGGCCTGTGCAACGCCCCTGCCACTTTTCAACACCTAATCAATGACCTTTTTCGGGATTTCCTTGATGTTTTTCTTGTCATTTATCTGGATGACATATTGATTTATTCCAGAAATTTGGCTGAACATACTCTACATGTTAGACAGGTCCTTTCTAGGTTACGCAGTAACTTCTTATATGCTAAAGCTGAAAAGTGCATTTTCAATTCCCAAAACATTACTTTCTTAGGGTATGAAATAAATTCAACTGGCATCCGTATGGAAGATGCAAAAATCAGGGCGATTGTAGATTGGCCTACTCCCAAGTCTAGAAAAGAGGTTCAGAGTTTTCTTGGCTTTGCGAACTTCTATCGCAAATTCATAAAGAATTTTTCCAGCATAACCAAACCACTGACTAATCTCACGAAAACTACTACTGTTTTTCGTTGGGATGAAACAACCCAGAAGGTTTTTAACCATCTAAAAATGAGATTCACCACTGCACCTATTCTAAGGTTTCCAAACCCCAACCTACCTTACACTCTGGAGGTAGATGCTTCAGATGTTGCGGTAGGTGCAGTTCTTTCACAACGCCAAGGTATCGATAAACCGTTACATCCAGTTGCCTTCTACTCCCACGGTTTATCTACCTCGGAACAAAATTATCCCATCGGCGATAAAGAATTGCTGGCAATCAAGATGGCACTTGAGCACTGGCGACACCTACTTGAGGGCACCACCGTTCCAACGGTTATTTATACGGATCATCGAAACCTTCAGTACCTTAAAACAACAAAAATTCTATGCTCTAGACAGGTTAGATGGAGCCTTTTCTTTTCTAGGTTCAATTTTCAAATCGTGTACCGTCCTGCAAATAGAAACCATAAGGCTGATGCTTTATCTAGATTGCCCACTTACACCCGTTCCAAGACTCCTGAGAACACTGTTATTCCTTTGCAGAACTTTCTATCTTTCGCTATTGACTCCAAGTCGTTTCTCCAACAGGAACAAAACAACGATTTATCCAAACCTTTGTCTCAATTACAGAAAAAACAGGATGGTTTTTTCTATTTCCAAGACAAATTGTATATTCCTCCTAGCCTAAGAAAGATGGTACTCTCATCCTCTCATGATTCTCTACTCGCAGGACACCCGGGTCTTAAGAAAACCCAAGAACTTATTGGACGTACTTACTGGTGGCCTGGTATAACACATGACATCAGCACTCATATCACCTCTTGTGCACAATGTACCACTTCTAAAAAGGCAAAACATTCCCCCTATGGATTACTTATACCTCTACCGACTCCTACTCGGCCTTGGTTGGAAATCGCAGTAGATTTCATCGTAGATCTGCCAAAATCCGATAACAAGACTACTATTCTTGTAGTTGTTGATCTGTTCAGTAAAATGTCCCATTTCATTCCCTACCATAAGCTCCCAACAGCCTCAGAAACTATCCATCTGCTCATTTCCCACGTTTTCAAACATCATGGTATTCCTAACAGCATACTAAGCGACCGGGGTACCCAATTTTCTAGTAGGCTATGGACTGAATTCTGCAAAATCTTCTCCATCGACAAGAAACTGAGCACCGCTTACCATCCTCAGACAAACGGGCAAACTGAGAGGACGAATCAATGGCTGGAGCAATTTCTCAGAACCTATTGTTCATCACAGCCTCTCACTTGGTCCTCTCATCTCCCTTATGCAGAATTCTGTTTCAACAATACCGTCCACTCAACTACCAATAAAACCCCATTTTTTGTGAACTATGGTTTCCACCCCAGGTTTCAGATTCTTCCAGATAATCAATGCACTTCGCTCAATGTAAGTGAACTCTCGGATCTCATTTCTTCTAACTTTGCTCTCATACAGGCAGCTATAGACGAGGCGAAGAAAACTCAAAAGTTCTATTACGATAAGAAGAGGTTACCATCACCTAAATACGCTATCGGAGACCTAGTGTGGTTATCCACAAAAAATCTCAAACTCAATACTCCTTCGAGGAAACTATCACCTTTATTCATTGGACCCTATCCTGTTTCTCAACTCATCAACCCCAATGCTGTTCGCCTCAAGCTGCCAGAAACCATGAGAATTCATCCTACTTTCCACGTCTCCCTGTTGAAACCCTACAGGGCACTCAGGAATTCTTTTCCCCCCATTCCAGATCCTTCCATACTTGCGGATCCTAACATGGAATATGAGGTGCATTCGATCTTGGATTCCAGACGTGCCCGGGGTTCTCTCCAGTATCTGATCCGTTGGAAGGACTTCTCTCCCGATGATGACTCTTGGGAGCCTGCCTCTAACATCTCGGCTCCCCGGTTGGTTGCCCTGTTTCATCGTCGGAACCCGGACCGTCCAAGACCCTGAGCACCGGGGGTTGCTCCTTGAGGGGGGGGTCCTGTCACGTTATTACCTTGTTCCCTGCCTTTTTCATTTTTTGCTTTGCACATTCCATGCTATACCTTTAAATTTCAATTACTTTTTCCACTCATTCATATAAATGTCCCATCAACCCTCACTACTTTGCTTGGTATTGAATTAGGTTAAGTCCTACTGAGCTACTGATATCCCCTGTGCTTTTTATTGGACACCGGAACTCTCTCTCAAAGTGACATACTGTGACTTTGTTCTATGTCACTTTCTACCTGTTTGTTTTGCCAAACTACCGCTATACTACATACCTTGTAGTAACTCTATCTCGAATCTCCTCTGTTAAACGCTATCCGGACTCGGCTCTCAGTAGCTGCCCCTCAACGGATCATTCCGCGGTGACGTCACACGCCAGCTTCACGGAACTACCCTCAATTCAGCAAACAGCCTGCACCGCTGCACTCCACGCTCAAGACCCTCTCTGCCTACAAACCACACCGGTTCAGCCTGAAAGGTTTCACTTCTCTCAAAGGTATAAAGCTTGCTAAATACTTATGCTGTCAAAGTTCCTACATGTTATTTGCAGTTCGTATGTCGAGTTTAACTCTGTACCTCTGTCTAGTTTTCTTTACTTAATTTGTTTATGCAATTCAGCTTAGCATATTGTTTTGATTTCCTTACTAAACAGTTTATTACTAACATCCAGATTTACAAGAGCTCTGCTGCATGTTTTAGTGTTTAAGTTAGCACAGGTGGCAACAATTGAGTGCTTCCTTTTCTTAAACCTCCACAATAAACTGCTGAATAGTTACATGAGGCCAGCACACTACCCTCTAGGTAGTTTATTTGCTTACCTCACACTCCTCAGCAACATTACCACATATTAAAATCTCAGCAGCTGCGGTCCTAACCAAAAGTAAAATTTTTATCTTCTTAGAAATTCTGACTTGCCTGACAAGTGGTGACTGGAGTATAATTTAAAATCTAGACCTGCCATAAAAAACAGGGCGGGCCGTGGACTGACTACACTACAGGAGAAAGGAATTTATCAGGTAAGCATAAATTATGTTTTCTCCTGTTAAGTGTAGTCAGTCCACGGGTCATCCATTACTTATGGGATACCAATACCAAAGCTAAAAGTACACGGATGACGGGAGGGACAGGCAGGATCTTTACACGGAAGGAACCACTGCCTGAAGAACCTTTCTCCCAAAAACAGCCTCCGAAGAAGCAAAAGTGTCAAATTTGTAAAATTTGGAAAAAGTGTGAAGTGAAGACCAAGTCGCAGCCTTGCAAATCTGTTCAACAGAGGCCTCATTTTTAAAGGCCCAAGTGGAAGCCACAGCTCTGGTAGAATGAGCTGTAATTCTTTCAGGAGGCTGCTGTCCAGCAGTCTCATAGGCTAAACGTATTATACTACGAAGCCAGAAGGAGAGAGAGGTAGCCGAAGCCTTTTGACCTCTCCTCTGTCCAGAATAGACGACAAACAGGGAAGAAGTTTGTCGAAAATCTTTAGTTGCCTGTAAATAAAATTTCAGGGCACGGACAACGTCCAGATTGTGCAGAAGTCGTTCCTTCTTTGAGGAAGGATTAGGGCACAATGAAGGAACAACAATCTCTTGATTGATATTCCTGTTAGTGACTACCTTAGGTAAGAACCCAGGTTTAGTACGCAGAACTACCTTGTCTGAATGGAAAATCAGATAAGGAGAATCACAATGTAAAGCAGATAACTCAGAGACTCTTCGAGCCGAGGAAATAGCCATTAAAAACAGAACTTTCCAAGATAACAGCTTGATATCAATGGAATGAAGGGGTTCAAACGGAACACCCTGTAAAACGTTAAGAACTAAGTTTAAGCTCCATGGTGGAGCAACAGTTTTAAACACAGGATTAATCCTGGCCAAAGCCTGACAAAAAGCCTGAACGTCTGGAACTTCTGACAGACGTTTGTGTAAAAGGATGGACAGAGCTGAGATCTGTCCCTTTAACGAACTAGCGGATAAACCCTTTTCTAAACCTTCTTGTAGAAAAGACAATATCCTAGGAATCCTAACCTTACTCCATGAGTAACTCTTGGATTCGCACCAATGCAAGTATTTGCGCCATATTTTATGGTAAATTTTCCTGGTAACAGGCTTCCTAGCCTGTATCAATGTATCAATCACTGACTCCGAGAATCCACGCTTTGATAGAATCAAGCGTTCAATCTCCATGCAGTCAGCCTCAGAGAAATTAGATTTGGATGTTTGAAAGGACCCTGCACCAGAAGGTCCTGTCTCAGAGGTAGAGACCAAGGTGGACAGGACGACATGTCCACTAGATCTGCATACCAGGTCCTGCGTGGCCACGCAGGCGCTATTAGAATCACCGATGCTCTCTCCTGTTTGATCCTGGCAATCAATCGAGGAAGCATCGGGAAGGGTGGAAACACATAAGCCATGTTGAAGACCCAAGGTGCTGTCAGAGCATCTATCAGAACCGCTCCCGGGTCTCTGGACCTGGATCCGTAATAAGGAAGTTTGGCGTTCTGGCGAGACGCCATGAGATCCAGATCTGGTTTGCCCCAACGCCGAAGTATTTGGGCAAAGACCTCCGGATGAAGTTCCCACTCCCCCGGATGAAAAGTCTGGCGACTTAGATAATCCGCTTCCCAGTTCTCCACGCCTGGGATGTGGATCGCTGATAGGTGGCAAGAGTGAGACTCTGCCCAGTGAATTATTTTTGAGACTTCCATCATTGCTAGGGAACTCCTTGTCCCTCCCTGATGGTTGATGTAAGCCACAGTCGTGATGTTGTCCGACTGAAACCTGATGAACCTCAGAGTTGCTAACTGAGGCCAAGCCAGAAGGGCATTGAAAACTGCTCTTAATTCCAGAATATTTATGGGAAGGAGACTCTCCTCCTGAGTCCAAGATCCCTGAGTCTTCAGGGAATTCCAGACAGCGCCCCAACCTATCAGGCTGGCGTCTGTTGTTAAAATCGTCCAATCTGGCCTGCTGAAGGGCATCCCCTTGGATAGATGTGGCCGAGAGAGCCACCATAGAAGAGAATTTCTGGTCTCTTGATCCAGATTCAGCATAGGGGACAAATCTGAGTAATCCCCATTCCACTGACTTAGCATGCACAGTTGCAGTGGTCTGAGATGCAGGCGTGCAAAGGGTACTATGTCCATTGCCGCTACCATTAAGCCGATTACCTCCATGCATTGAGCCACTGACGGGTGTGGAATGGAATGAAGGACCCGGCAAGCATTTAGAAGTTTTGTTAACCTGACCTCTGTCAGATAAATCTTCATTTCTACAGAATCTATAAGAGTCCCTAAGAAGGGAACTCTTGTGAGTGGCAATAGAGAACTCTTTTCTTCGTTCACTTTCCACCCATGTGACCTTAGAAATGCCAGTACTAACTCTGTATGAGACTTGGCAGTTTGGAAACTTGACGCTTGTATCAGAATGTCGTCTAGGTACGGAGCTACCGATATTCCTCGCGGTCTTAGTACCGCCAGAAGAGAACCCAGAACCTTTGTAAAGATTCTTGGAGCAGTAGCTAACCCGAAGGGAAGAGCTACGAACTGGTAATTCCTGTCTAGGAAGGCGAACCTTAGATACCGGTAATGATCTTTGTGAATCGGTATGTGAAGGTAGGCATCCTTTAAATCCACTGTGGTCATGTACTGACCCCTTTGGATCATGGGTAAGATTGTCCGAATAGTTTCCATTTTGAACGATGGAACTCTTAGGAATTTGTTTAGGATCTTTAAATCCAATATTGGTCTGAAGGTTCCTTCTTTCTTGGGAACCACAAACAGATTTGAGTAAAACCCTTGTCCGTGTTCCGACCGCGGAACCGGGTGGATCACTCCCATTAGTAAAAGATCTTGTACACAGCGTAGAAACGCCTCTTTCTTTATCTGGTTTGTTGACAACCTTGAAAGATGAAATCTCCCTTTTGGAGGAGAAGTTTTGAAGTCCAGAAGATATCCCTGAGATATGATCTCCAACGCCCAGGGATCCTGGACATCTCTTGCCCAAGCCTGGGTGAAGAGAGAAAGTCTACCCCCTACTAGATCCGTTTCCGGATTGGGGGCCCTCACTTCATGCTGTCTTAGGGGCAGCAGCAGGTTTTCTGGCCTGCTTGCCCTTGTTCCAGGTCTGGTTAGGTTTCCAGCCTTGTCTGTAGCGAGCAACAGTTCCTTCCTGTTTTGGAGCAGAGGAAGTTGATGCTGCTCCTGCCTTGAAGTTACGAAAGGCACGAAAATTAGATTGTCTAGCCCTTGGTTTGGCTCTGTCTTGAGGCAGGGCATGGCCCTTACCTCCCGTAATGTCAGCGATAATTTCTTTCAAACCGGGCCCGAATAATGTCTGCCCCTTGAAAGGTATGTTAAGCAATTTAGATTTAGAAGTCACATCAGCTGACCAGGATTTTAGCCACAGCGCTCTGCGCGCCTGAATGGCGAATCCGGAATTCTTAGCCGTAAGTTTAGTTAAATGTACTACGGCATCAGAAATAAATGAATTAGCTAGCTTAAGGGCTTTAAGCTTGTGTGTAATCTCATCCAATGGAGCTGTGTCAAGGGTCTCTTCCAGAGACTCAAACCAAAATGCCGCCGCAGCCGTGACAGGCGCAATGCATGCAAGGAGTTGCAATATAAAACCTTGTTGAACAAACATTTTCTTAAGGTAACCCTCTAACTTTTTATCCATTGGATCTGAAAAGGCACAGCTATCCTCCACCGGGATAGTGGTACGCTTAGCTAAAGTAGAAACTGCTCCCTCCACCTTAGGGACCGTTTGCCATAAGTCCCGTGTGGTGGCGTCTATTGGAAACATTTTTCTGAATATAGGAGGGGGTGAGAAAGGCACACCGGGTCTATCCCACTCCTTGTTAACAATTTCAGTAAGTCTCTTAGGTATAGGAAAAACGTCAGTACACGTCGGTACCGCAAAATATTTATCCAACCTACATATTTTCTCTGGGATTGCAACCGTGTTACAATCATTCAGAGCCGCTAACACCTCCCCTAGTAATACACGGAGGTTCTCCAGCTTAAATTTAAAATTTGAAATGTCTGAATCCAGTTTATTTGGATCAGATCCGTCACCCACAGAATGAAGCTCTCCGTCTTCATGTTCTGCAAATTGTGACGCAGTATCAGACATGGCCCTAGCATTATCAGCGCACTCTGTTCTCACCCCAGAGTGGTCTCGTTTACCCCTAAGTTCTGGCAATTTAGATAAAACTTCAGTCATAACATTAGCCATGTCTTGTAAAGTGATTTGTAATGGCCGCCCTGATGTACTTGGCGTTACAATATCACGCACCTCCTGAGCGGGAGATGCAGGTACTGACACGTGAGGCAAGTTAGTCGGCATAACTTCCCCCTCGTTGTCTGGTGAATTTTTCTTAACATGTACAGATTGGCTTTTATTTAAAGTAGCATCAATGCAATTAGTACATAAATTTCTATTGGGCTCCACCTTGGCCTTTGAACATATTGCACAAAGAGATTCCTCTGTGTCAGACATGTTTAAACAAACTAGCAATTAGACTAGCAAGCTTGGAAAATACTTTTCAAATGAATTTACAAGCAATATAAAAAATGTTACTGTGCCTTTAAGAAGCACACAAAAAAACTGTCACATTGAGATAACAATGAACCGGTTTAGTTATAGCAATCAATTTTTCATATGAAATGCATTAATTTAGCAAAGGATTGCACCCATTAGCAAATGGAATATTAACCCCTTAATACCAAAAAACGAATAACAAATAAAATAAATACGTTTTTATCACAGTCAAAGCACAGTCTCACAGGTCTGCTGTGAGTGATTACCTCCCTCAAACTAGATTTGGAGACCCCTGAGCTCTGTAGAGACGTCCTGGATCATGCAGGGAGAATAAGGAAGACTGTGACTGAATTTTTAATGCGTAGTAAAAGCGCCAAAATAGGCCCCTCCCACTCATAATACAGCAGTGGGGAAGCTCAGTAAACTGATTTTATTCAAAATAAACGACAGCCAAGTGGAAAATAATGCCCATAAATTTTTCACCAAGTACCTCAGAGAGAAAAACGATTAACCTGCCAGTAAACGTTTTAAATATATGAAATAATAATAAAAGCCTGTTGCTAGTCGCTATCACTGCAGAAAGGCTATAAGTTATATGTATACCGTATTTTCTTAGTGAAGTGCCATTTCCCAGAAATACTTTAGTGCCAACATACATACATAACAGCCTGATACCAGTTGCTACTACTGCATTTAAGGCTGTACTTACATTATATTGGTATTAGCAGTATTTTCTCAGTCAATTCCATTCCTTAGAAAATAATATACTGCAACATACCTCTTTGCAGGTGAACCCTGCCCGCTGTCCCCTGTTCTGAAGTTACCTCGCTCCTCAGAATGGCCGAGAACAGCAAATGGATCTTAGTTACGTCCGCTAAGATCATACACAAACTCAGGTAGATTCTTCTTCTAATACTGCCTGAGAAGAAACAACACACTCCGGTGCTGTTTAAAACAACAAACTTTTGATTGAAGAAATAAAAACTAAATTTAATAACCACACTCCTCTCACACATCCTATCTATTAGTTAGGTGCAAGAGAATGACTGGGTGTGACGTAGAGGGGAGGAGCTATATAGCAGCTCTGCTTGGGTGATCCTCTTGCACTTCCTGTTAGGGAGGAGTTAATATCCCATAAGTAATGGATGACCCGTGGACTGATTACACTTAACAGGAGAAATAATAATAATAATAATAATATTAATAAAAATAATAATCCATCTTAAAACCCATGGCCAAAATAAGAATAAAAACAATTGACAGGAAAGTGCATATGGACAAAAAGACAAAGATATCTAAAACAAAAGAGCATTTACCAGACAAAAGGTCTCCTTAGTAATGTTTAAAAACACTAACGGCATGGCTGCTACTACTGCTCACAGCACTAAAGGCATGGCTGCTACTACTGCTCACAGCACTAAAGGCATGGCTGCTACTACTGCTCACAGCACTAAAGGTACGGCTGCTTCTACTTCTCACAGCACTAAAGGCACGGCTGCTACTACTGCTCACAGCACTAAAGGTACGGCTGCTACTACTTCTCACAGCACTAAAGGCACGGCTGCTACTACTTCTCACAGCACTAAAGGCACGGCTGCTACTACTGCTCACAGCACTAAAGGCACGGCTGCTACTACTGCTCACAGCACTAAAGGCACGGCTGCTTCTCATTCTCACAGCACTAAAGGCACGGCTGTTTCTACTGCTCACAGCACTAAAGGCACGGCTGCTTCTACTGCTCACAGCACTAACGGCACGGCTGTTTCTACTGCTCACAGCACTAACGGCACGGCTGTTTCTACTGCTCACAGCACTAAAGGCAAGGCTGCTACTACTTCTCACAGCACTAACGGCACGGCTGTTTCTACTGCTCACAGCACTAAAGGCACGGCTGCTTCTACTTCTCACGGCACTAACGGCACGGCTGCTACTACTGCTCACAGCACTAAAGGCATGGCTGCTACTACTGCTCACAGCACTAAAGGCACAGCTGCTACTACTTTTCACAGCACTAACGGGAAGGCTGCTACTACTGCTCACAGCACTAAAGGCACGGCTGTTTCTACTGCTCAGAGCACTAAAGGCACGGCTGCTACTTCTCACAGCACTAACGGCACGGCTGTTTCTACTGCTCACAGCACTAAAGGCACGGCTGCTTCTACTTCTCACAGCACTAAAGGCACGGCTGCTTCTACTTCTCACAGCACTAAAGGCACGGCTGCTTCTACTGCTCACAGCACTAAAGGCACGGCTGCTTCTACTTCTCACAGCACTAAAGGCACGGCTGCTTCTACTTCTCACAGCACTAAAGGCACGGCTGCTACTACTTCTCACAGCACTAAAGGCACGGCTGCTTCTACTTCTCACGGCACTAACGGCACGGCTGCTTCTACTTCTCACAGCACTAAAGGCACGGCTGCTTCTACTTCTCACAGCACTAAAGGCACGGCTGCTTCTACTTCTCACAGCACTAAAGGCACGGCTGCTTCTACTTCTCACAGCACTAAAGGCACGGCTGCTTCTACTTCTCACGGCACTAACGGCACGGCTGCTTCTACTCACAGCACTAAAGGCACGGCTGCTTCTACTTCTCACAGCACTAAAGGCACGGCTGTTTCTACTTCTCACAGCACTAAAGGCACGGCTGCTACTACTTCTCAGCACTAACGGCACGGCTGCTTCTACTGCTCACAGCACTAAAGGCACGGCTGCTACTACTTCTCACAGCACTAAAGGCACGGCTGCTTCTACTGCTCACGGCACTAAAGGCACGGCTGCAACTACTGCTCACAGCACTAAAGGCACGGCTGCTACTACTGCTCACAGCACTAAAGGCACGGCTGCTACTACTGCTCACAGCACTAAAGGCACGGCTGCTTCTACTGCTCACAGCACTAAAGGCACGGCTGTTTCTACTGCTCACAGCACTAAAGGCACGGCTGCTACTAATACTCACAGCACTAACGGCATGGCTGCTAATACTTCTCACAGCACTAAAGGCACGGCTGCTACTACTGCTCACAGCACTAAAGGCACGGCTGTTTCTACTGCTCACAGCACTAAAGGCACGGCTGTTTCTACTGCTCACAGCACTAACGGCACGGCTGTTTCTACTGCTCACAGCACTAACAGCACGGCTGCTACTACTGCTCACAGCACTAAAGGCACGGCTGTTTCTACTTCTCACAGCACTAAAGGCACGGCTGCTTCTACTTCTCACAGCAATAAAGGCACGGCTGCTACTACTTCTCACAGCACTAAAGGCACGGCTGCTTCTACTTCTCACAGCACTAAAGGCACGGCTGCTACTACTTCTCACAGCACTAAAGGCACGGCTGCTTCTACTTCTCACAGCACTAAAGGCACGGCTGCTTCTACTGCTCACAGCACTAAAGGCACGGCTGCAACTACTGCTCAAAGCACTAAAGGCACGGCTGCTACTACTGCTCACAGCACTAAAGGCACGGCTGCTACTACTGCTCAGAGCACTAAAGGCAAGGCTGCTACTACTGCTCACAGCACTAAAGGCAAGGCTGCTACTACTTCTCACAGAACTAAAGGCACAGCTGCTACTACTTCTCACAGCACTAAAGGCACAGCTGCTACTACTTCTCACAGCACTAAAGGCACGCTGCTACTACTTCTCACAGCACTAAAGGCACGGCTGCTACTACTTCTCACAGCACTAAAGGCACGGCTGCTTCTACTTCTCACAGCACTAAAGGCACGGCTGCTTCTACTTCTCACAGCACTAAAGGCACAGCTGCTTCTACTGCTCACAGCACTAAAGGCACGGCTGCTACTACTACGGCTGCTACTACTGCTCACAGCACTAAAGGCACGGCTGCTACTACTGCTCACAGAACTAAAGGCACAGCTGCTACTACTTCTCACAGCACTAAAGGCACAGCTGCTACTACTTCTCACAGCACTAAAGGCACGGCTGCTACTACTTCTCACAGCACTAAAGGCACGGCTGCTACTACTTCTCACAGCACTAAAGGCACGGCTGCTTCTACTGCTCACAGCACTAAAGGCACAGCTGCTACTACTGCTCACAGCACTAAAGGCACGGCTGCTTCTACTGCTCACAGCACTAAAGGTACGGCTGCTACTACTGCTCACAGCACTAAAGGCACGGCTGCTACTACTGCTCACAGCACTAAAGGCACGGCTGCTTCTACTGCTCAAAGCACTAAAGGCACGGCTGCTACTACTGCTCACAGCACTAAAGGCAAGGCTGCTACTACTGCTCACAGCACTAAAGGCAAGGCTGCTACTACTTCTCACAGAACTAAAGGCACAGCTGCTACTACTTCTCACAGCACTAAAGGCACAGCTGCTACTACTTCTCACAGCACTAAAGGCACGGCTGCTACTACTTCTCACAGCACTAAAGGCACGGCTGCTACTACTTCTCACAGCACTAAAGGCACGGCTGCTTATACTGCTCACAGCACTAAAGGCACGGCTGCTTCTACTTCTCATAGCACTAAAGGCACGGCTGCTACTACTTCTCACAGCACTAAAGGCACGGCTGCTACTACTTCTCACAGCACTAAAGGCACGGCTGCTTCTACTGCTCACAACACTAAAGGCACGGCTGCTACTACTTCTCACAGCACTAAAGGCACGGCTGCATCTACTGCTCACAGCACTAAAGGCACGGCTGCTACTCCTTTTCACAGCACTAACGGGAAGGCTGCTACTACTGCTCACAGCACTAAAGGCACGGCTGTTTCTACTGCTCACAGCACTAAAGGCACGGCTGCTTCTACTTCTCACAGCACTAAAGGCACAGCTGCTTCTACTGCTCACAGCACTAAAGGCACGGCTGCTACTACTACGGCTGCTACTACTGCTCACAGCACTAAAGGCACGGCTGCTACTACTGCTCACAGCACTAAAGGCACGGCTGCTTCTACTGCTCACAGCACTAAAGGCACAGCTGCTACTACTGCTCACAGCATTAAAGGCACGGCTGCTTCTACTGCTCACAGCACTAAAGGCACGGCTGCTTCTACTTCTCACAGCACTAAAGGCACGGCTGCTTCTACTTCTCACAGCACTAACGGGAAGGCTGCTACTACTGCTCACAGCACTAAAGGCACGGCTGTTTCTACTGCTCACAGCACTAAAGGCACGGCTGCTACTACTGCTCACAGCACTAAAGGCATGGCTGCTACTACTGCTCACAGCACTAAAGGCACGGCTGCTTCTACTTCTCACAGCACTAAAGGCACGGCTGCTACTACTGCTCACAGCACTAAAGGCACGGCTGCTTCTACTGCTCACAGCACTAAAGGCACAGCTGCTACTACTGCTCACAGCACTAAAGGCATGGCTGCTTCTACTGCTCACAGCACTAAAGGCATGGCTGGTACTACTGCTCACAGCACTAAAGGCACGGCTGCTTCTACTGCTCACAGCACTAAAGGCCTGGCTGCTTCTACTCACAGCACTAAAGGCACTGCTGCTTCTACTTCTCACAGCACTAAAGGCACGGCAGCTTCTACTTCTCACACCACTAAAGGCACGGCTGGTACTACTGCTCACAGCACTAACGGCACGGCTGCTTCAACTGCTCACAGCACTAAAGGCACGGCTGGTACTACTGCTCACAGCACTAAAGGCACAGCTGCTTCTACTGCTCACAGCACTAAAGGCATGGCTGCTACTACTGCTCACAGCACTAAAGGCACGGCTGCTACTACTGCTCACAGCACTAAAGGCATGGCTGCTACTACTGCTCACAGCACTAAAGGCACGGCTGCTTCTCATTCTCACAGAACTAAAGGTACGGCTGCTTCTACTGCTCACAGCACTAAAGGTACGGCTGCTACTACTTCTCACAGCACTAAAGGCACGGCTGGTACTACTTCTCACAGCACTAAAGGCACGGCTGCTACTACTTCTCACAGCACTAAAGGCACGACTGTTTCTACTTCTCACAGCACTAAAGGCACGGCTGCTACTACTTCTCACAGCACTAAAGGCACGGCTGCTACTACTTCTCACAGCACTAAAGGCACGACTGTTTCTACTTCTCACAGCACTAAAGGCACGGCTGCTTCTACTGCTCACAGCACTAAAGGCACGGCTGCTACTACTGCTCACAGCACTAAAGGCACGGCTGCTTCTACTGCTCAAAGCACTAAAGGCACGGCTGCTACTACTGCTCACAGCACTAAAGGCAAGGCTGCTACTACTGCTCACAGCACTAAAGGCAAGGCTGCTACTACTTCTCACAGAACTAAAGGCACAGCTGCTACTACTTCTCACAGCACTAAAAGCACAGCTGCTACTACTTCTCACAGCACTAAAGGCACGGCTGCTACTACTTCTCACAGCACTAAAGGCACGGCTGCTACTACTTCTCACAGCACTAAAGGCACGGCTGCTTCTACTGCTCACAGCACTAAAGGCACAGCTGCTACTACTGCTCACAGCACTAAAGGCACGGCTGCTTCTACTGCTCACAGCACTAAAGGTACGGCTGCTACTACTGCTCACAGCACTAAAGGCACGGCTGCTACTACTGCTCACAGCACTAAAGGCACGGCTGCTTCTACTGCTCAAAGCACTAAAGGCACGGCTGCTACTACTGCTCACAGCACTAAAGGCAAGGCTGCTACTACTGCTCACAGCACTAAAGGCAAGGCTGCTACTACTTCTCACAGAACTAAAGGCACAGCTGCTACTACTTCTCACAGCACTAAATGCACAGCTGCTACTACTTCTCACAGCACTAAAGGCACGGCTGCTACTACTTCTCACAGCACTAAAGGCACGGCTGCTACTACTTCTCACAGCACTAAAGGCACGGCTGCTTATACTGCTCACAGCACTAAAGGCACGGCTGCTTCTACTTCTCATAGCACTAAAGGCACGGCTGCTACTACTTCTCACAGCACTAAAGGCACGGCTGCTACTACTTCTCACAGCACTAAAGGCACGGCTGCTTCTACTGCTCACAACACTAAAGGCACGGCTGCTACTACTTCTCACAGCACTAAAGGCACGGCTGCATCTACTGCTCACAGCACTAAAGGCACGGCTGCTACTCCTTTTCACAGCACTAACGGGAAGGCTGCTACTACTGCTCACAGCACTAAAGGCACGGCTGTTTCTACTGCTCACAGCACTAAAGGCACGGCTGCTACTACTGCTCACAGCACTAAAGGCACGGCTGCTACTACTGCTCACAGCACTAAAGGCACGGCTGCTACTACTGCTCACAGCACTAAAGGCACGGCTGCTACTACTGCTCACAGCACTAAAGGCACGGTTGCTTCTACTGCTCACAGCACTAAAGGCACAGCTGCTACTACTGCTCACAGCACTAAAGGCACGGCTGCTTCTACTGCTCACAGCACTAAAGGCACGGCTGGTACTACTGCTCACAGCACTAAAGGCACGGCTGCTTCTACTGCTCACAGCACTAAAGGCACGGCTGCTACTACTGCTCACAGCACTAAAGGCACGGCTGCTACTACTTCTCACAGCACTAAAGGCATGGCTGCTTCTACTTCTCACAGCACTAAAAGGCACGGCTGCTACTACTTCTCACAGCACTAAAGGCCCGGCTGCTTCTACTTCTCACAGCACTAAAAGGCACGGCTGCTACTACTTCTCACAGCACTAAAGGCACGGCTGCTTCTACTGCTCACAGCACTAAAGGCACGGCTGCTTCAACTGCTCACAGCACTAAAGGCACGGCTGGTACTACTGCTCACAGCACTAAAGGCACAGCTGCTTCTACTGCTCACAGCACTAAAGGCACGGCTGCTACTACTGCTCACAGCACTAAAGGCACGGCTGCTACTACTGCTCACAGCACTAAAGGCACGGCTGCTTCTACTGCTCACAGCACTAAAGGCACGGCTGCTACTACTGCTCACAGCACTAAAGGCACGGCTGCTTCTACTGCTCACAGCACTAAAGGCACGGCTGCTACTACTGCTCACAGCACTAAAGGCACGGCTGCTACTACTGCTCACAGCACTAAAGGCAAGGCTGCTACTACTTCTCACAGAACTAAAGGCACAGCTGCTACTACTTTTCACAGCACTAAAGGCACAGCTGCTACTACTTCTCACAGCACTAAAGGCACGGCTGCTACTACTTCTCACAGCACTAAAGGCACGGCTGCTACTACTTCTCACAGCACTAAAGGCACGGCTGCTTCTACTGCTCACAGCACTAAAGGCACGGCTGCTACTACTTCTCACAGCACTAAAGGCACGGCTGCTTCTACTGCTCACAGCACTAAAGGAACGGCTGCTTCTACTTCTCACAGCACTAATGGCACTGCTGCTACTACTTCTCACAGCACTAAAGGCACTGCTGCTACTACTTCTCACAGCACTAAAGGCACGGCTGCTTCTACTTCTCACAGCACTAAAGGCACGGCTGCTTCTACTTCTCACAGCACTAAAGGCACGGCTGCTTCTACTTCTCATAGCACTAAAGGCACGGCTGCTACTACTTTTCACAGCACTAACGGGAAGGCTGCTACTACTGCTCACAGCACTAAAGGCACGGCTGCTTCTACTTCTCACAGCACTAAAGGCACGGCTGTTTCTACTGCTCACAGCACTAAAGGCACGGCTGCTACTACTGCTCACAGCACTAAAGGCACGGCTGCTACTACTGCTCACAGAACTAAAGGCACGGCTGCTACTACTGCTCACAGCACTAAAGGCACGGCTGCTACTACTGCTCACAGCACTAAAGGCACGGCTGCTTCTACTGCTCACAGCACTAAAGGCACAGCTGCTACTACTGCTCACAGCACTAAAGGCACGGCTGCTACTACTTCTCACAGCACTAAAGGCACGGCTGCTTCTACTGCTCACAGCACTAAAGGCACTGCTGGTACTACTGCTCACAGCACTAAAGGCATGGCTGCTACTACTGCTCACAGCACTAAAGGCACGGCTGCTTCTACTTCTCACAGCACTAAAGGCACGGCTGCTACTACTGCTCACAGCACTAAAGGCACGGCTGCTTCTACTGCTCACAGCATTAAAGGCACGGCTGCTTCTACTGCTCACAGCACTAAAGGCACGGCTGCTTCTACTGCTCACAGCATTAAAGGCATGGCTGCTTCTACTGCTCACAGCACTAAAGGCACGGCTGCTACTACTGCTCACAGCACTAAAGGCACGGCTGCTACTACTTCTCACAGCACTTAAGGCACGGCTGCTTCTACTTCTCACAGCACTAACGGCACGGCTGCTTCTACTGCTCACAGCACTAAAGGCACGGCTGCTTCTATTTAAACACCACCAGAAAGGATTGCTATTTTAATAGCTTAATTTGCAAAAAATAGTTTCATATATAGGTACACGTAATTAGACATCATTTATAAACGTGTTTTCACACACTCAAGACAACTCAGAGAGTTCAAGTTTTAGGATACATCTTATTTAAGTTTTTATATGTCGAGAATGATCAGCATATTACATTGTATTAGATATTTCCTTTGATATATACTTTATTGTATTTTTTGTAAATTTTGTAACATCCGGTTAGAATATCAAGGCAGTTCATTTATGCAGCACCTGTTACTAATGAGCTACAGCTGTCCACATTTAGCCTGCATAGGTATTTATACAAGAGACTCCAGTGTATTCAGTATCATTTGCCTGAGGAAAAGGCGCGGTGAGCGCTTAGAAACGCGTAGCATTATACAACAGATGTTATTATTGATCTGTGTATACATTCTTTTATTTCTGTTTTTATATAAAATATTTTTATACAACGATACTGGAGTTCTCTTGTCTATCATCCTGACGTCCATCCCTTCACTCTTGATATCCATCTCCAACTACAGCAGCACTACTTGAGGGGTTATGTGCACTAGGACACTATAATATTCCTAGTACGCTACATTTGCACTACAGGGTGCAATACTTTTTGTGAGTATCCATTTGTAAGCATATGCAGATATCCACCACCTGTTCATAATTGATCTGCACTAGGGGTCGCCCTCTTGCTTTCTTTCTAAATTCACAGACTACAGACACATCTTCTGAGTTTGGGAGGAGCAGCCCTGAGTTTGGTGCACAGTTTGCTGGGACACTGTGAAGTTCCCAGACCGTTTACCTGGGCATTACCTTTGCCTTTTCATACTGTGAGTATGTTTTCACTTGAATTATTTCTTCTATAAAAATTGGCTACACTAGGAGGCGCCCTTCTCTCTCTGCTCTTGTTTTTCTATAGTGATTCACTGCTTTTGAAATCATTATCTGGAAGGAGCTGCCTCCAATCAAGTTTCTGTGAACCAGCAACTAATTTCATTACATCTGGAACTTTGGTCCGAACTTTTGTCCTAATTTTGGAATATCACCATCTGGACTTTTTTATTTCAAACTGGGTTTGAGCATTTCCTTATTCACATTTATTGTTTGTCTTGTTATTACTATTGCATGATTAGAAAAGTGGGTCTCCGTTACTAGACTAGGGTGTTAACGATTTTAGTATATTTTTTATACATATAAATTTTGTTTAGTTTACAACATTACACATTTTTTTGACATATAGTAAATAATGCTGTCTATTACAGAAAGGGCAAATAAGAGGTCTGTACATCAGCCTAATTTCAATCCTTTAAGTTCAGATCCGACTGCTGTACTTTCTATTAAACAACTTTTTTCACAATTAGAAGAATATCTCAAAATAGAACATAGACATTGGTGGGACTTAGACTCACTAAAGCAGTATAGAGACAAAAAACAGATCCCACGAGGGCTTAGAATCCTAAAAAACTGTTCATTTAAGGAAGATGAAACACTTTTGGCAAAATGGTTTGCAGCTTTAGACAACTGTTCATTTAACCTTATAGATATTCTAATCACTCATAGGGAAAAATTAGTGAAAGATATAGCAGAAAAAATAGAAAACACACAAAAGCTATTAGAACAATATAAAGACCATTCTGAATATCAATCTCTCAATGAGAGAACTATTAAATCCACAGATGATTACCAAGATGAAATTATTTTGAGAAAAAATAAGAAAAAGGAAAGAGATGAGAGTGATTATCTTAAAGGTACAGTTTACACATATAACAGAACTGATGCTAATAATGAATCTAAAGATTCCACTTGGACTAAAGTCACTTATAACAATAGAAATAAAAATCATCATATTAACCAATTCAATAGACACAAATCACAACAATTAGGATATAGATCTTACTCCACTCATCAGTCATTCAATACACATGGAGACAATAGATTTCACTCTACCTACCAGCCATCCAACACACATGGAGAAAATAAAGATCATGAAAGATTCCACATTCCTACTCAGAATAGATTTTCCCCTTTCATAGAACAAGAGTATAGACATCAATTTAATCAACAAGATCAATATAGATCACACAGAAATGCTAATTATAAAGATCAATCACAACAACAACAACATACTTCATATTCTAATTATAGAGACTCATCACAAAGACATACTCCCAAATCATCTTCCAGTTCACATTTTCACAATCAGAATAACCAACATTTCCAGAAACCAAATAGAGAACAATTGCCTGGTCCTTCTGGCATACAGATCGACCAATCTAATCAGAATAGAGAGACTACATCTTTTCAAGATTCACCCAACCCCCATAATTCGGCCGCTTTTTTAGAAGAACGCATACCACTAGCACCACTTTGGAGACGAGAAGGCCAAAATACCCCTTATCAACAACCGGGAAGAAACAAAAGAACACACACAAACGGGGACATAGGGGAAGGGGAGTTGCCACCAAGGAAAAGAAGTTACAACAACTAAGTAAAGGCATATTTAACTTATCAAATAGACCACTGTCCAATGATGAAATTAGAATTTTAGGAAAAGGCCTTAGTTTTTGTCCTTCTAACTCACATCAAATGTTTGAACTGTTTGTAGACCTTAACAAATACACTAGAAAACTAGCCTTGCAGCGCTACTTTGCTAATAAACATCTTAAGACCCAAAAAACCGTAGGCCTGCCAGTCCTTACAGATAATATGACAGCAGAAAGAAATATGCCAGTCTTCTATATAGACCCAGAAGACCTCTCAGAACAATTGTTTGAAGCAGAGAGAGAAGGGCGCCTCCTAGTGTAGCCAATTTTTATAGAAGAAATAATTCAAGTGAAAACATACTCACAGTATGAAAAGGCAAAGGTAATGCCCAGGTAAACGGTCTGGGAACTTCACAGTGTCCCAGCAAACTGTGCACCAAACTCAGGGCTGCTCCTCCCAAACTCAGAAGATGTGTCTGTAGTCTGTGAATTTAGAAAGAAAGCAAGAGGGCGACCCCTAGTGCAGATCAATTATGAACAGGTGGTGGATATCTGCATATGCTTACAAATGGATACTCACAAAAAGTATTGCACCCTGTAGTGCAAATGTAGCGTACTAGGAATATTATAGTGTCCTAGTGCACATAACCCCTCAAGTAGTGCTGCTGTAGTTGGAGATGGATATCAAGAGTGAAGGGATGGACGTCAGGATGATAGACAAGAGAACTCCAGTATCGTTGTATAAAAATATTTTATATAAAAACAGAAATAAAAGAATGTATACACAGATCAATAATAACATCTGTTTGAAGGAATAATCCATACGAACCTTTCCCTACCTTCAACTTTTTATCCCCATGGAGAGAATCTAGCTTATCTAGACATTTTCCAGAATTTGGTATTAGAAGATTTTGAGAAACTTCCCCTTTATAATAATAAAAAATATAATAATATATGGCCCAATGAACAAAGGGCTTTACGTAACCTCTCAAATGACAATACGATCATAATCCGCCAAGCTGATAAAGGCGGAGGTCTAGTAATACAAAATTACGAAGATTACATATGTGAGGCTAAGAAGATTCTGTTAGACAAAGACTATTATAAACAACTCTCAATTGATCCTACAGATACATTCACCAAAGAACTTAAAAAATTAATTACTTATGGTTATGAACATGGGATTTTGACAAAAAAAGAGAGAAAATTCCTGACACCTACCAATCCCAACACTCCATACTACTACCACTTGCCAAAAATTCATAAACAAATCCATAATCCTCCCGGTCGACCAATCATTGCGGGTATGAATAGTCTCACTGATAACCTTTCATTATACATTGATTTTTACCTCCAAAGATACGTAACCCAGCTGAGGTCCTATATAAAAGACACTACTGATCTGCTGCAAAAATTATCCAAAATCCAAAAGGAACAACATCTAGTCTGGGTGTCTTGTGATGTTAGTTCACTTTATTCCAACATCAAACACGACATAGGCATAGACTCTGTAGACAGTTTTCTTAGTGATGATCCATATATGTCTGATATCCAGAAGAATTATTTGCTCAAACTCATACATTTCATATTAACCCATAATTATTTTAAGTTTCTGGATAATTTTTTTCTTCAGACCAAGGGAACGGCCATGGGGACCAGATTTGCTCCCAGTTTTGCAAATTTATTCATGGGCATATTCGAATCCAAGTACATCTATAATGCAAGATGGGAGCAAAATCTGGTCTTCTATGGCCGTTATATAGACGATTTGTTATTTGTTTGGAGGGGAACATCCCAATCACTTGCCTCATTTCAAAAGGACCTCAATGATAACACCATGGGAATTCAATTTACCTGGAACATCCAAATAGATAAAATTGACTTTTTGGATGTGACCCTTATGTGGGGTGAGGATAATTGTATTCAGTCATGCACTTTTTTTAAACAGGTTGACAGTAACAACTTTTTGGATTATTATAGCAATCACCACACTAGTTGGAAAACAAATATCCCATATAGCCAGTTTAGGAGGATCCGGCGTAACTGCACAGATATAACCACTTACGATACACAAAGCATACTTCTTAAAAATAAATTTAAGGAGAAACATTATCCAGAAGAATTAATAGAACTAGGTTTTCAAAAAGCACGCTCTCTGAATAGAGGGGAACTGTTTAAACCAAAAATTCCAAATAAATTTACAGAAGAAGATCCAAATTTTGAATCTTCATTTATTACTAGATATAACAATAACCATAAAGAGATCAAGAAAATTCTGTTTAAACATTGGCCATTACTTAAACGGGACCCCATTTTTAAAACAATATTACAAGATAAACCCAGATGTACATTTAAAAGAGCCCCCACAATTAAAGAAAAACTGGCACCTAGTAAGGTTGTCATGTGCAAACGTAAGTCCAAAAATCCTAATAATAGTTTCCACAGTTCTATAATGACAAACATAGGAACCTATAGATGCAATAAAAATAGATGCCATATGTGTAAGTACATCACTAATGGCCTCAAAAACATTATGTCTAATAGTACTGGAGAATCCTTTGCCATTACTCAAAGAATAACATGCAATTCCAACTATGTAGTTTATTGTATAACATGTTTGTGTGGCCTGCAATACATAGGTCGCACCTGTAGGAAAATTAGACAAAGATGGTCAGAACATTTAAGATGTATCCTTAAGGGATCAGATAAATATAGTACCTCTAGGCATCATTTTTCTATTCATGGCAAAAATAATTGTGTCATGAATATTACCCCATTGGAAATTATTCCTGCCACAAGTTCCCAAAATAGGATGACCAAATTACGCCAGAGGGAAACCTTTTGGATTTACCAATTCAAAACTCTATATCCAGAGGGCCTTAATGAAGTAATAGATTCTGCTGCTTTTTAACACTTTATTTATATATATATATATTTAATATTATTACACATCACACGAATTACATTTTCAGGTGACTAATGCACTGCACTCTAGATACCATCACTTTACATCTTACACATATCACCTTAACAACTTGTATACTTTTTTTATATATTTGTGTATATCATAGATTTTATATGTAGCACTATCCCTTGCACAAAATACACCAAATTTTTTTTTATATATTACACATTATAGTGTCCACATAGATTTCATGTAGATATACTATCTCATGACTTTGTACGAGTCCAATAGTAGATATTACTATGCGATTCATTCGCATTCACGACTGTGAGTTCATCAACTCATGCACACATGTTAACAAATGGTATGTTTATTTTATACATTTACTTCATACACACATTCAGTTATGTTTGTAGTTAGTAGTCGTATCACTTAGCTCACCATACATTATTTTTGCACGTCAAATAATTCTGGTCAAACACTTTTCTTTTATATAATTCGCACGAACACGTCATTCACTCACATAACAATTTATGGTAACAGATTCCGTATCTATGGGAGTCAATACACATATTTTAATTTCATCTTGATGTCATATGACACACACTCGCTCCAATCATATGGAGCAACACATTACACGATTAGGGCAGCATTGAATATAGCTTCCTCATTTGTTATACGATACACACCCCTGTCAGACGAAGCATGCACATTGGATATCTAATATAACACTCCCATTAGTTCAGTGACACACACCCCTTGACGTTAAGAAATACATCATCATTCTTGATGGCAGTTTATTATTGGATTAGGGCAGCATTGAATATAGCTTTCTAATTTGTTATGCGATACACACCCCTGTCAGACGAAGCATGCACATTGGATATTAAATATAACACTTTTATTAGTTCAGTGACACACACCCCTTTACGTTAAGAAATACATCGTTATTCTTGATGGCAGTTTATTATTTGGTTTACATCATGGCTCATATTTAAACACCACCAGAAAGGATTGCTATTTTAATAGCTTAATTTGCAAAAAATAGTTTCATATATAGGTACACGTAATTAGACATCATTTATAAACGTGTTTTCACACACTCAAGACAACTCAGAGAGTTCAAGTTTTAGGATACATCTTATTTAAGTTTTTATATGTCGAGAATGATCAGCATATTACATTGTATTAGATATTTCCTTTGATATATACTTTATTGTATTTTTTGTAAATTTTGTAACATCCGGTTAGAATATCAAGGCAGTTCATTTATGCAGCACCTGTTACTAATGAGCTACAGCTGTCCACATTTAGCCTGCATAGGTATTTATACAAGAGACTCCAGTGTATTCAGTATCATTTGCCTGAGGAAAAGGCGCGGTGAGCGCTTAGAAACGCGTAGCATTATACAACAGATGTTATTATTGATCTGTGTATACATTCTTTTATTTCTGTTTTTATATAAAATATTTTTATACAACGATACTGGAGTTCTCTTGTCTATCATCCTGACGTCCATCCCTTCACTCTTGATATCCATCTCCAACTACAGCAGCACTACTTGAGGGGTTATGTGCACTAGGACACTATAATATTCCTAGTACGCTACATTTGCACTACAGGGTGCAATACTTTTTGTGAGTATCCATTTGTAAGCATATGCAGATATCCACCACCTGTTCATAATTGATCTGCACTAGGGGTCGCCCTCTTGCTTTCTTTCTAAATTCACAGACTACAGACACATCTTCTGAGTTTGGGAGGAGCAGCCCTGAGTTTGGTGCACAGTTTGCTGGGACACTGTGAAGTTCCCAGACCGTTTACCTGGGCATTACCTTTGCCTTTTCATACTGTGAGTATGTTTTCACTTGAATTATTTCTTCTATAAAAATTGGCTACACTAGGAGGCGCCCTTCTCTCTCTGCTCTTGTTTTTCTATAGTGATTCACTGCTTTTGAAATCATTATCTGGAAGGAGCTGCCTCCAATCAAGTTTCTGTGAACCAGCAACTAATTTCATTACATCTGGAACTTTGGTCCGAACTTTTGTCCTAATTTTGGAATATCACCATCTGGACTTTTTTATTTCAAACTGGGTTTGAGCATTTCCTTATTCACATTTATTGTTTGTCTTGTTATTACTATTGCATGATTAGAAAAGTGGGTCTCCGTTACTAGACTAGGGTGTTAACGATTTTAGTATATTTTTTATACATATAAATTTTGTTTAGTTTACAACATTACACATTTTTTTGACATATAGTAAATAATGCTGTCTATTACAGAAAGGGCAAATAAGAGGTCTGTACATCAGCCTAATTTCAATCCTTTAAGTTCAGATCCGACTGCTGTACTTTCTATTAAACAACTTTTTTCACAATTAGAAGAATATCTCAAAATAGAACATAGACATTGGTGGGACTTAGACTCACTAAAGCAGTATAGAGACAAAAAACAGATCCCACGAGGGCTTAGAATCCTAAAAAACTGTTCATTTAAGGAAGATGAAACACTTTTGGCAAAATGGTTTGCAGCTTTAGACAACTGTTCATTTAACCTTATAGATATTCTAATCACTCATAGGGAAAAATTAGTGAAAGATATAGCAGAAAAAATAGAAAACACACAAAAGCTATTAGAACAATATAAAGACCATTCTGAATATCAATCTCTCAATGAGAGAACTATTAAATCCACAGATGATTACCAAGATGAAATTATTTTGAGAAAAAATAAGAAAAAGGAAAGAGATGAGAGTGATTATCTTAAAGGTACAGTTTACACATATAACAGAACTGATGCTAATAATGAATCTAAAGATTCCACTTGGACTAAAGTCACTTATAACAATAGAAATAAAAATCATCATATTAACCAATTCAATAGACACAAATCACAACAATTAGGATATAGATCTTACTCCACTCATCAGTCATTCAATACACATGGAGACAATAGATTTCACTCTACCTACCAGCCATCCAACACACATGGAGAAAATAAAGATCATGAAAGATTCCACATTCCTACTCAGAATAGATTTTCCCCTTTCATAGAACAAGAGTATAGACATCAATTTAATCAACAAGATCAATATAGATCACACAGAAATGCTAATTATAAAGATCAATCACAACAACAACAACATACTTCATATTCTAATTATAGAGACTCATCACAAAGACATACTCCCAAATCATCTTCCAGTTCACATTTTCACAATCAGAATAACCAACATTTCCAGAAACCAAATAGAGAACAATTGCCTGGTCCTTCTGGCATACAGATCGACCAATCTAATCAGAATAGAGAGACTACATCTTTTCAAGATTCACCCAACCCCCATAATTCGGCCGCTTTTTTAGAAGAACGCATACCACTAGCACCACTTTGGAGACGAGAAGGCCAAAATACCCCTTATCAACAACCGGGAAGAAACAAAAGAACACACACAAACGGGGACATAGGGGAAGGGGAGTTGCCACCAAGGAAAAGAAGTTACAACAACTAAGTAAAGGCATATTTAACTTATCAAATAGACCACTGTCCAATGATGAAATTAGAATTTTAGGAAAAGGCCTTAGTTTTTGTCCTTCTAACTCACATCAAATGTTTGAACTGTTTGTAGACCTTAACAAATACACTAGAAAACTAGCCTTGCAGCGCTACTTTGCTAATAAACATCTTAAGACCCAAAAAACCGTAGGCCTGCCAGTCCTTACAGATAATATGACAGCAGAAAGAAATATGCCAGTCTTCTATATAGACCCAGAAGACCTCTCAGAACAATTGTTTGAAGGAATAATCCATACGAACCTTTCCCTACCTTCAACTTTTTATCCCCATGGAGAGAATCTAGCTTATCTAGACATTTTCCAGAATTTGGTATTAGAAGATTTTGAGAAACTTCCCCTTTATAATAATAAAAAATATAATAATATATGGCCCAATGAACAAAGGGCTTTACGTAACCTCTCAAATGACAATACGATCATAATCCGCCAAGCTGATAAAGGCGGAGGTCTAGTAATACAAAATTACGAAGATTACATATGTGAGGCTAAGAAGATTCTGTTAGACAAAGACTATTATAAACAACTCTCAATTGATCCTACAGATACATTCACCAAAGAACTTAAAAAATTAATTACTTATGGTTATGAACATGGGATTTTGACAAAAAAAGAGAGAAAATTCCTGACACCTACCAATCCCAACACTCCATACTACTACCACTTGCCAAAAATTCATAAACAAATCCATAATCCTCCCGGTCGACCAATCATTGCGGGTATGAATAGTCTCACTGATAACCTTTCATTATACATTGATTTTTACCTCCAAAGATACGTAACCCAGCTGAGGTCCTATATAAAAGACACTACTGATCTGCTGCAAAAATTATCCAAAATCCAAAAGGAACAACATCTAGTCTGGGTGTCTTGTGATGTTAGTTCACTTTATTCCAACATCAAACACGACATAGGCATAGACTCTGTAGACAGTTTTCTTAGTGATGATCCATATATGTCTGATATCCAGAAGAATTATTTGCTCAAACTCATACATTTCATATTAACCCATAATTATTTTAAGTTTCTGGATAATTTTTTTCTTCAGACCAAGGGAACGGCCATGGGGACCAGATTTGCTCCCAGTTTTGCAAATTTATTCATGGGTATATTCGAATCCAAGTACATCTATAATGCAAGATGGGAGCAAAATCTGGTCTTCTATGGCCGTTATATAGACGATTTGTTATTTGTTTGGAGGGGAACATCCCAATCACTTGCCTCATTTCAAAAGGACCTCAATGATAACACCATGGGAATTCAATTTACCTGGAACATCCAAATAGATAAAATTGACTTTTTGGATGTGACCCTTATGTGGGGTGAGGATAATTGTATTCAGTCATGCACTTTTTTTAAACAGGTTGACAGTAACAACTTTTTGGATTATTATAGCAATCACCACACTAGTTGGAAAACAAATATCCCATATAGCCAGTTTAGGAGGATCCGGCGTAACTGCACAGATATAACCACTTACGATACACAAAGCATACTTCTTAAAAATAAATTTAAGGAGAAACATTATCCAGAAGAATTAATAGAACTAGGTTTTCAAAAAGCACGCTCTCTGAATAGAGGGGAACTGTTTAAACCAAAAATTCCAAATAAATTTACAGAAGAAGATCCAAATTTTGAATCTTCATTTATTACTAGATATAACAATAACCATAAAGAGATCAAGAAAATTCTGTTTAAACATTGGCCATTACTTAAACGGGACCCCATTTTTAAAACAATATTACAAGATAAACCCAGATGTACATTTAAAAGAGCCCCCACAATTAAAGAAAAACTGGCACCTAGTAAGGTTGTCATGTGCAAACGTAAGTCCAAAAATCCTAATAATAGTTTCCACAGTTCTATAATGACAAACATAGGAACCTATAGATGCAATAAAAATAGATGCCATATGTGTAAGTACATCACTAATGGCCTCAAAAACATTATGTCTAATAGTACTGGAGAATCCTTTGCCATTACTCAAAGAATAACATGCAATTCCAACTATGTAGTTTATTGTATAACATGTTTGTGTGGCCTGCAATACATAGGTCGCACCTGTAGGAAAATTAGACAAAGATGGTCAGAACATTTAAGATGTATCCTTAAGGGATCAGATAAATATAGTACCTCTAGGCATCATTTTTCTATTCATGGCAAAAATAATTGTGTCATGAATATTACCCCATTGGAAATTATTCCTGCCACAAGTTCCCAAAATAGGATGACCAAATTACGCCAGAGGGAAACCTTTTGGATTTACCAATTCAAAACTCTATATCCAGAGGGCCTTAATGAAGTAATAGATTCTGCTGCTTTTTAACACTTTATTTATATATATATATATTTAATATTATTACACATCACACGAATTACATTTTCAGGTGACTAATGCACTGCACTCTAGATACCATCACTTTACATCTTACACATATCACCTTAACAACTTGTATACTTTTTTTATATATTTGTGTATATCATAGATTTTATATGTAGCACTATCCCTTGCACAAAATACACCAAAATTTTTTTTATATATTACACATTATAGTGTCCACATAGATTTCATGTAGATATACTATCTCATGACTTTGTACGAGTCCAATAGTAGATATTACTATGCGATTCATTCGCATTCACGACTGTGAGTTCATCAACTCATGCACACATGTTAACAAATGGTATGTTTATTTTATACATTTACTTCATACACACATTCAGTTATGTTTGTAGTTAGTAGTCGTATCACTTAGCTCACCATACATTATTTTTGCACGTCAAATAATTCTGGTCAAACACTTTTCTTTTATATAATTCGCACGAACACGTCATTCACTCACATAACAATTTATGGTAACAGATTCCGTATCTATGGGAGTCAATACACATATTTTAATTTCATCTTGATGTCATATGACACACACTCGCTCCAATCATATGGAGCAACACATTACACGATTAGGGCAGCATTGAATATAGCTTCCTCATTTGTTATACGATACACACCCCTGTCAGACGAAGCATGCACATTGGATATCTAATATAACACTCCCATTAGTTCAGTGACACACACCCCTTGACGTTAAGAAATACATCATCATTCTTGATGGCAGTTTATTATTGGATTAGGGCAGCATTGAATATAGCTTTCTAATTTGTTATGCGATACACACCCCTGTCAGACGAAGCATGCACATTGGATATTAAATATAACACTTTTATTAGTTCAGTGACACACACCCCTTTACGTTAAGAAATACATCGTTATTCTTGATGGCAGTTTATTATTTGGTTTACATCATGGCTCATATTTAAACACCACCAGAAAGGATTGCTATTTTAATAGCTTAATTTGCAAAAAATAGTTTCATATATAGGTACACGTAATTAGACATCATTTATAAACGTGTTTTCACACACTCAAGACAACTCAGAGAGTTCAAGTTTTAGGATACATCTTATTTAAGTTTTTATATGTCGAGAATGATCAGCATATTACATTGTATTAGATATTTCCTTTGATATATACTTTATTGTATTTTTTGTAAATTTTGTAACATCCGGTTAGAATATCAAGGCAGTTCATTTATGCAGCACCTGTTACTAATGAGCTACAGCTGTCCACATTTAGCCTGCATAGGTATTTATACAAGAGACTCCAGTGTATTCAGTATCATTTGCCTGAGGAAAAGGCGCGGTGAGCGCTTAGAAACGCGTAGCATTATACAACAGATGTTATTATTGATCTGTGTATACATTCTTTTATTTCTGTTTTTATATAAAATATTTTTATACAACGATACTGGAGTTCTCTTGTCTATCATCCTGACGTCCATCCCTTCACTCTTGATATCCATCTCCAACTACAGCAGCACTACTTGAGGGGTTATGTGCACTAGGACACTATAATATTCCTAGTACGCTACATTTGCACTACAGGGTGCAATACTTTTTGTGAGTATCCATTTGTAAGCATATGCAGATATCCACCACCTGTTCATAATTGATCTGCACTAGGGGTCGCCCTCTTGCTTTCTTTCTAAATTCTACTGCTCACAGCACTAAAGGCATGGCTGCTTCTACTGCTCACAGCACTAAAGGCACGGCTGCTTCTACTGCTCACAGCACTAAAGGCACGGCTGGTACTACTGCTCACAGCACTAAAGGCACGGCTGGTACTACTGCTCACAGCACTAACGGCACGGCTGCTACTACTGCTCACAGCACTAAAGGCACGGCTGCTTCTACTGCTCACAGCACTAAAGGCACGGCTGCTACTACTGCTCACAGCACTAAAGGCACGGCTGCTGCTACTGCTCACAGCACTAAAGGCACGGCTGCTTCTACTGCTCACAGCACTAAAGGCACGGCTGCTACTACTGCTCACAGCACTAAAGGCACGGCTGCTGCTACTGCTCACAGCACTAAAGGCATGGCTGCTACTACTGCTCAGAGCACTAAAGGCACGGCTGTTTCTACTTCTCACAGCACTAAAGGCACAGCTGCTACTACTTCTCACAGCACTAAAGGCACGGCTGCTACTACTGCTCACAGCACTAAAGGCACGGCTGCTACTACTTCTCACAGCACTTAAGGCACGGCTGCTTCTACTTCTCACAGCACTAACGGCACGGCTGCTTCTACTGCTCACAGCACTAAAGGCACGGCTGTTTCTACTTCTCACAGCACTAAAGGCACAGCTGCTACTACTTCTCACAGCATTAAAGGCACGGCTGCTACTACTGCTCACAGCACTAAAGGAACGGCTGCTACTACTTCTCAGAGCACTTAAGGCACGGCTGCTTCTACTTCTCACAGCACTAACGGCACGGCTGCTTCTACTGCTCACAGCACTAACGGCACGGCTGCTTCTACTGCTCACAGCACTAAAGGCACGGCTGCTTCTACTGCTCACAGCACTAAAGGCACGGCTGCTACTACTGCTCACAGCACTAAAGGCATGGCTGCTACTACTGCTCACAGCACTAAAGGCACGGCTGCTACTACTGCTCACAGCACTAAAGGCACGGCTGCTTCTACTGCTCACAGCACTAAAGGCACGGCTGCTTCTACTTCTCACAGCACTAAAGGTACGGCTGCTACTTCTCACAGCACTAAAGGCACGGCTGCTTCTACTTCTCACAGCACTAAAGGCACGGCTGCTTCTACTGCTCACAGCACTAAAGGCACGGCTGGTACTACTGCTCACAGCACTAAAGGCACGGCTGGTACTACTGCTCACAGCACTAACGGCACGGCTGCTACTACTGCTCACAGCACTAAAGGCACGGCTGCTTCTACTGCTCACAGCACTAAAGGCACGGCTGCTACTACTGCTCACAGCACTAAAGGCACGGCTGCTGCTACTGCTCACAGCACTAAAGGCACGGCTGCTTCTACTGCTCACAGCACTAAAGGCACGGCTGCTACTACTGCTCACAGCACTAAAGGCACGGCTGCTGCTACTGCTCACAGCACTAAAGGCATGGCTGCTACTACTGCTCAGAGCACTAAAGGCACGGCTGTTTCTACTTCTCACAGCACTAAATGCACAGCTGCTACTACTTCTCACAGCACTAAAGGCACGGCTGCTACTACTTCTCACAGCACTAAAGGCACGGCTGCTTCTACTTCTCACAGCACTAAAGGCACGGCTGCTACTACTCACAGCACTAAAGGCACGGCTGCTACTACTTCTCACAGCACTAACAGCATGGCCGCTTCGAGTTCTCACAGCACTAAAGGCACGGCTGCTTTTCATTCTCACAGCACTAAAGGCACGGCTGCTACTACTGCTCACAGCACTAACGACACGGCTGCTACTACTTCTCACAGCACTAAAGGCACGGCTGCTACTACTTCTCACAGCACTAAAGGCACGGCTGCTTCTACTTTTCACAGCACTAAAGGCACGGCTGCTTCTACTTCTCACAGCACTAAAGGCACGGCTGCTTCTACTTCTCACAGCACTAAAGGCACGGCTGTTTCTACTTCTCACAGCACTAAAGGCACGGCTGCTTCTCATTCTCACAGCACTAAAGGCACGGCTGCTTCTACTTCTCACAGCACTAAAGGCACGGCTGCTACTACTTCTCACAGCACTAAAGGCACGGCTGCTACTACTTCTCACAGCACTAAAGGCACGGCTGCTTCTACTTCTCACAGCACTAAAGGCACGGCTGCTTCTACTCACAGCACTAAAGGCACGGCTGTTTCTACTCACAGCACTAAAGGCACGGCTGTTTCTACTCACAGCACTAAAGGCACGGCTGTTTCTACTTCTCAAAGCACTAAAGGCACGGCTGCTACTACTTCTCACAGCACTAAAGGCATGGCTGCTTCTACTTCTCACAGCACTAAAGGCACGGCTGTTTCTACTTCTCACAGCACTAAAGGTACGGCTGCTACTACTTCTCACAGCACTAAAGGCACGGCTGCTTCTACTTCTCACAGCACTAAAGGCACAGCTGTTTCTACTTCTCACAGCACTAAAGGCACGGCTGCTACTACTTCTCACAGCACTAAAGGCACGGCTGCTACTACTTCTCACAGCACTAAAGGCACGACTGCTTCTACTTCTCACAGCACTAAAGGCACGGCTGCTACTACTGCTCACAGCACTAAAGGCACGGCTGCTTCTACTTCTCACAGCACTAAAGGCACGACTGCTTCTACTTCTCACAGCACTAAAGGCACGGCTGCTACTGCTCACAGCACTAAAGGCACGGCTGCTACTACTTCTCACAGCACTAAAGGCACGGCTGCTTCTACTTCTCACAGCACTAAAGGCACGGCTGCTTCTACTTTTCACAGCACTAAAGGCACGGCTGCTACTACTTCTCACAGCACTAAAGGCACGGCTGCTACTACTTCTCACAGCACTAAAGGCACGGCTGTTTCTACTTCTCACAGCACTAAAGGCACGGCTGCTACTACTTCTCACAGCACTAAAGGCACGGCTGTTTCTACTTCTCACAGCACTAAAGGCACGGCTGCTTCTACTTCTCACAGCACTAAAGGCACGGCTGCTTCTCATTCTCACAGCACTAAAGGCACGGCTGTTTCTACTTCTCACAGCACTAAAGGCACAGCTGTTTCTACTTCTCACAGCACTAACGGCACGGCTGTTTCTACTTCTCACAGCACTAAAGGCACGGCTGCTTCTACTTCTCACAGCACTAAAGGCACGGCTGCTACTACTGCTCACAGCACTAAAGGCACGGCTGCTTCTACTTCTCACAGCACTAAAGGCACGGCTGCTTCTCATTCTCACAGCACTAAAGGCACGGCTGTTTCTACTTCTCACAGCACTAAAGGCACAGCTGTTTCTACTTCTCACAGCACTAACGGCACGGCTGTTTCTACTTCTCACAGCACTAAAGGCACGGCTGCTTCTACTTCTCACAGCACTAAAGGCACGGCTGCTACTACTGCTCACAGCACTAAAGGCACGGCTGCTTCTCATTCTCACAGCACTAAAGGCACGGCTGCTTCTACTTCTCACAGCACTAAAGGCACAGCTGTTTCTACTTCTCACAGCACTAAAGGCACGGCTGCTTCTACTGCTCACAGCACTAAAGGCACGGCTGCTTCTCATTCTCACAGCACTAAAGGCACGGCTGCTTCTACTTCTCACAGCACTAAAGGCACGGCTGCTACTACTTCTCACAGCACTAAAGGCACGGCTGCTACTACTGTTCACAGCACTAAAGGCACGGCTGCTACTACTGCTCACAGCACTAAAGGCACGGCTGCTACTACTGCTCACAGCACTAAAGGCACGGCTGCTTCTACTTCTCACAGCACTAAAGGCACGGCTGCTACTACTTCTCACAGCACTAAAGGCACGGCTGCTACTACTTCTCACAGCACTAAAGGCACGGCTGCTACTACTTCTCACAGCACTAAAGGCACGGCTGCTTCTACTTCTCACAGCACTAAAGGCACGGCTGCTACTACTTCTCACAGCACTAAAGGCACGGCTGCTTCTACTTCTCACAGCACTAAAGGCACCGCTGCTACTTCTCACAGCACTAAAGGAACGGCTGCTACTACTGCTCACAGCACTAAAGGCACGGCTGTTTCTACTCACAGCACTAAAGGCACGGCTGTTTCTACTTCTCAAAGCACTAAAGGCACAGCTGCTACTACTTCTCACAGCACTAAAGGCACGGCTGCTTCTACTTCTCACAGCACTAAAGGTACGGCTGCTACTACTGCTCACAGCACTAAAGGCACGGCTGCTTCTACTTCTCACAGCACTAAAGGTACGGCTGCTACTACTTCTCACAGCACTAAAGGCACGGCTGTTTCTACTTCTCACAGCACTAAAGGCACAGCTGTTTCTACTTCTCACAGCACTAAAGGCACGGCTGCTACTACTTCTCACAGCACTAAAGGCACGGCTGCTTCTACTTCTCACAGCACTAAAGGCACGGCTGCTTCTACTTCTCACGGCACTAAAGGCACGGCTGCTACTACTTCTCACAGCACTAAAGGCACGGCTGCTACTACTGCTCACAGCACTAAAGGCACGGCTGCTTCTACTTCTCACGGCACTAAAGGCACGGCTGCTACTACTGCTCACAGCACTAAAGGCACGGCTGTTTCTACTGCTCACAGCACTAACGGCACGGCTGCTACTACTGCTCACAGCACTAAAGGCACGGCTGCTACTACTGCTCACAGCACTAAAGGCACGGCTGCTACTACTGCTCACAGCACTAAAGACACGGCTGCTACTACTGCTCACAGCACTAAAGGCACAGCTGTTTCTACTTCTCACAGCACTAAAGGCACGGCTGCTACTACTTCTCACAGCACTAAAGGCACAGCTGCTACTACTTCTCACAGCACTAAAGGCACGGCTGCTACTACTGCTCACAGCACTAAAGGCACGGCTGCTACTACTGCTCACAGCACTAAAGGCACGGCTGCTACTACTGCTCACAGCACTAAAGGCATGGCTGGTACTACTGCTCACAGCACTAAAGGCACGGCTGCTTCTACTTCTCACAGCACTAAAGGCACAGCTGCTACTACTGCTCACAGCACTAAAGGCACGGCTGCTTCTACTTCTCACAGCACTAAAGGCACGGCTGCTACTACTGCTCACAGCACTAAAGGCACGGCTGCTTCTACTTCTCACAGCACTAAAGGCACGGCTGCTACTACTTCTCACAGCACTAAAGGCACGGCTGCTACTACTGCTCACAGCACTAAAGGCACGGCTGCTACTACTGCTCACAGCACTAAAGGCACGGCTGCTTCTACTTCTCACAGCACTAAAGGCACGGCTGCTTCTCATTCTCACAGCACTAAAGGCACGGCTGTTTCTACTGCTCACAGCACTAAAGGCACGGCTGCTACTACTGCTCACAGCACTAAAGGCACAGCTGCTTCTACTTCTCACAGCACTAAAGGCACGGCTGCTTCTACTGCTCACAGCACTAAAGGCACGGCTGGTACTACTGCTCACAGCACTAAAGGCACGGCTGCTACTACTTCTCACAGCACTAAAGGCACGGCTGCTACTACTGCTCACAGCACTAAAGGCACGGCTGCTACTACTGCTCACAGCACTAAAGGCACGGCTGCTACTACTGCTCACAGCACTAAAGGCACGGCTGCTACTACTTCTCACAGCACTAAAGGCACGGCTGCTTCTCATTCTCACAGCACTAAAGGCACGGCTGCTTCTACTTCTCACAGCACTAAAGGCACGGCTGCTTCTCATTCTCACAGCACTAAAGGCACAGCTGTTTCTACTGCTCACAGCACTAAAGGCACGGCTGCTTCTACTGCTCACAGCACTAAAGGCACGGCTGTTTCTACTGCTCACAGCACTAAAGGCACGGCTGCTTCTACTTCTCACAGCACTAAAGGCACGGCTGCTTCTACTTCTCACAGCACTAAAGGCACGGCTGCTTCTCATTCTCACAGCACTAAAGGCACAGCTGTTTCTACTGCTCACAGCACTAAAGGCACGGCTGCTTCTACTGCTCACAGCACTAAAGGCACGGCTGCTTCTACTTCTCACAGCACTAAAGGCACGGCTGCTTCTACTTCTCACAGCACTAAAGGCACGGCTGCTTCTACTTCTCACAGCACTAAAGGCACGGCTGCTTCTACTTCTCACAACACTAAAGGCACAGCTGTTTCTACTTCTCACAGCACTAAAGGCACGGCTGCTACTACTGCTCACAGCACTAAAGGCACGGCTGCTACTACTGCTCACAGCACTAAAGGCACGGCTGCTACTACTTCTCACAGCACTAATGGCACGGCTGCTACTACTTCTCACAGCACTAAAGGCACGGCTGTTTCTACTTCTCACAGCACTAAAGGCACGGCTGCTACTACTTCTCACAGCACTAAAGGCACGGCTGCTACTACTGCTCACAGCACTAAAGGCACGGCTGCTTCTACTTCTCACTGCACTAAAGGCACGGCTGTTTCTACTCACAGCACTAAAGGCACGGCTGTTTCTACTTCTCAAAGCACTAAAGGCACGGCTGTTTCTACTTCTCACAGCACTAAAGGTACGGCTGCTACTACTTCTCACAGCACTAAAGGCACGGCTGCTTCTCATTCTCACAGCACTAAAGGCACGGCTGTTTCTACTGCTCACAGCACTAAAGGCACGGCTGTTTCTACTGCTCACAGCACTAACGGCACGGCTGTTTCTACTGCTCACAGTACTAAAGGCACGGCTGCTACTACTGCTCACAGCACTAAAGGCACGGCTGCTTCTACTGCTCACAGCACTAAAGGCACGGCTGCTTCTACTTCTCACAGCACTAAAGGCACGGCTGCTTCTACTTCTCACAGCACTAAAGGCACGGCTGCTTCTACTTCTCACAGCACTAAAGGCACGGCTGCTACTACTTCTCACAGCACTAAAGGCACGGCTGCTACTACTTCTCACAGCACTAAAGGTACGGCTGCTACTACTTCTCACAGCACTAATGGCACGGCTGCTTCTACTTCTCACAGCACTAAAGGCACAGCTGTTTCTACTTCTCACAGCACTAAAGGCACGGCTGCTTCTACTTCTCACAGCACTAAAGGCATGGCTGCTACTACTTCTCACAGCACTAAAGGCACAGCTGTTTCTACTTCTCACAGCACTAAAGGCACGGCTGCTTCTACTTCTCACAGCACTAAAGGCACGGCTGCTACTACTGCTCACAGCACTAAAGGCACGGCTGCTTCTACTTCTCACAGCACTAAAGGCACGGCTGTTTCTACTTCTCACAGCACTAAAGGCACGGCTGCTTCTACTTCTCACAGCACTAAAGGCACGGCTGCTACTACTGCTCACAGCACTAAAGGCACGGCTGCTACTACTTCTCACAGCACTAAAGGCACGGCTGCTTCTACTTCTCACAGCACTAAAGGCACGGCTGCTACTACTTCTCACAGCACTAAAGGCACGGCTGCTTCTCATTCTCACAGCACTAAAGGCACGGCTGCTACTACTTCTCACAGCACTAAAGGCACGGCTGCTACTACTTCTCACAGCACTAAAGGCACGGCTGCTTCTACTGCTCACAGCACTAAAGGCACGGCTGCTTCTACTTCTCACAGCACTAAAGGCACGGCTGTTTCTACTGCTCACAGCACTAAAGGCACGGCTGCTTCTACTTCTCACAGCACTAAAGGCACGGCTGCTTCTACTTCTCACAGCACTAAAGGCACGGCTGCTTCTACTTCTCACAGCACTAAAGGCACGGCTGCTACTACTTCTCACAGCACTAAAGGCACGGCTGCTTCTACTGCTCACAGCACTAAAGGCACGGCTGCTTCTACTTCTCACAGCACTAAAGGCACGGCTGTTTCTACTGCTCACAGCACTAAAGGCACGGCTGCTTCTACTTCTCACAGCACTAAAGGCACGGCTGCTTCTACTTCTCACAGCACTAAAGGCACGGCTGCTTCTACTTCTCACAGCACTAAAGGCACGGCTGCTACTACTTCTCACAGCACTAAAGGCACGGCTGCTACTACTGCTCACAGCACTAAAGGCACGGCTGCTACTACTGCTCACAGCACTAAAGGCACGGCTGCTACTACTGCTCACAGCACTAAAGGCACAGCTGCTACTACTTCTCACAGCACTAAAGGCACGGCTGCTACTACTGCTCACAGCACTAAAGGCACGGCTGCTACTACTGGTCACAGCACTAAAGGCACGGCTGCTTCTCACAGCACTAAAGGCACGGCTGCTTCTACTTCTCACAGCACTAAAGGCACGGCTGCTTCTACTGCTCACAGCACTAAAGGCACGGCTGCTACTACTGCTCACAGCACTAAAGGCACGGCTGCTACTACTGCTCACAGCACTAAAGGCACGGCTGCTACTACTTCTCACAGCACTAAAGGCACAGCTGTTTCTACTTCTCACAGCACTAAAGGCACGGCTGCTTCTACTTCTCACAGCACTAAAGGCACAGCTGCTACTACTTCTCACAGCACTAAAGGCACAGCTGCTACTACTTCTCACAGCACTAAAGGCACAGCTGCTACTACTTCTCACAGCACTAAAGGCACAGCTGCTACTACTTCTCACAGCACTAAAGGCACAGCTGCTACTACTTCTCACAGCACTAAAGGCACAGCTGCTACTACTTCTCACAGCACTAAAGGCACAGCTGTTTCTACTTCTCACAGCACTAAAGGCACAGCTGTTTCTACTTCTCACAGCACTAAAGGCACAGCTGTTTCTACTTCTCACAGCACTAAAGGCACGGCTGCTTCTACTGCTCACAGCACTAAAGGCACGGCTGCTTCTACTTCTCACAGCACTAAAGGCACAGCTGCTACTACTGCTCACAGCACTAAAGGCACGGCTGCTTCTACTTCTCACAGCACTAAAGGCACGGCTGCTTCTACTTCTCACAGCACTAAAGGCACGGCTGCTTCTACTTCTCACAGCACTAAAGGCACGGCTGCTTCTCATTCTCACAGCACTAAAGGCACGGCTGCTTCTACTTCTCACAGCACTAAAGGCACGGCTGCTACTACTGCTCACAGCACTAAAGGCACGGCTGCTACTACTGCTCACAGCACTAAAGGCACAGCTGTTTCTACTTCTCACAGCACTAAAGGCACGGCTGCTTCTACTTCTCACAGCACTAAAGGCACGGCTGCTTCTACTTCTCACAGCACTAAAGGCACGGCTGCTTCTACTTCTCACAGCACTAAAGGCACGGCTGTTTCTACTGCACACAGAAGGCCGCCCCTGTGATTACATCCTTGGCAGGTGGTGCTGCCACAGCTGATACTGCAGTATCTCTTTCTATAGGCAGTAAAACGTGCAGTAGGAGTATTTCCTTAGAGTATTCTTTGGTTATTTACACACAATATTATACTACCAAATGTTATTTTTGCTTCAAAATGTTGAATATCTTCTTACTCATAACTTTTTAATGTTTCAAGGCAAGTAGCACAGCTATGCACCCTTCTATGCTAATCTCTATTTGGGACTAATGGGAGTTGTGCCACGTCTTTGAACATACCAATCCCTTTCACAGGAATATTGTTTATTATGGAAGATATATTGATAAGTTGCTACTAGTGTGGGAGGGTGACAAGCACACAATCTTTCAGTTCTAACAATACATTGATAATAATAATCTCAATTTATATTTTCCTTTGTTACATAATGTTAAATATATACATTTCTTGGATGTCACATTGAACTCCAATTGTGATTTAAACAACTGAACTGTATAGAAATAAAACAACACGGAACACTATTCTCCACTATGAGTCCTGTCACCCGAAACATTAATTGCAATCTATTCCTCGGGGCCAGTTTATCCGCACAAGACACAATTGTTCAATTGTACAGACATACTCTAAGAATTTACTTATCACACATCACAGATTAAGTGCGTGAGGTTACAATAAAAAATTACTGGACAGACCAAACAGGAGGTGGATCAGATCCCAAGAGACCATTTATTACAATACAAAAATAAAATTAAAAATGATAGAAGTAATAAACCTTGTTTCATCACCACATACACTTCATTAAATGTGATGCTAAACTAAACACAATAATCTTTCAGGAGGGTGTCACTTTGAATCATGCAAAGCAAAAACACTTAAAAACATTGTATCACCCTACATGTTACCAGAAGCCAAGTTTGACACCTGGCTGCCTAGACGACAAATATAGGAAAATAATCTGTAGGACAAGTGATCATATAAAAAAGGAGATACATTCATATCTTCTATTACTGGACATGGATACTAAAATTAAATTCAATATAACATGTAACACAACTCGTTATATATTTGCTTACATGTAGGGGTCGTGATAAACAATATATAGGGCACACAAAACAAGCCCTAAAAGATAGGGTCATGGAACACTTTAAGGCCATTGAAGACCCTGATTCAAATACCCCAAATCCTAAACATTTCAGACAAGCACATAACTAGCCTTTCAATGGCACATGGTATTGATCACATTCCATGACACAAAAGAGGTGGGAATAGGGAGAGACGTCTCGAAATTACAAACAAATATAAGTTTGTTTTATTGATCAATAATAAACACCTTCATTTTCAAAGACCAAAATATATTAGGGTATATAGAGGATTTGGGGCTTAAAGCCCAGTGTAGAATTATACACTAATTATATAGAAATTAGAATGTTTAAAAATTAACACTTTATTAGAAATTTAAACAATAACAACATTAATCTAAAGTTGAGTTAAAGGAAAGGGAATATCACATCCAATCCTTATATTGTATATAAACTCAACACTAATTAACCCCTTAATGACAGAGGACGTACCAGGTACGTCATTGAAAAAACTTCCCTTAATGACAGTTGACGTACCTGGTACGTCCTCTGTTGTCTTAAGTGCTGGAAGCGATCATGATCGCTTCCAGCTGCTTACAAGGGATTGTAGTGATGCCTCAATATTGAGGCATCACTACAATCCCCCATTTTACATACAGATGCAGAAAGGGCCACTCTGTGGCCCCATCTGCATTGGCTATGTATTTATTCAAAAGTGTTGGCGGATGGGAGCTGCATTAACTTAGCCTTACATCTAGATGTTACTATTTAACCGATCTCTCCTTCTCACAATATGCTGCCGGTCCGGCGGTTGCGGCGCGGGGTGGTGGGTGCCAAATTTACAGCCCATTGAAAAAAACAACCGATCAATCTAGATGCAGTGGCATCTCGGTTGTTTAATAAGGGATCTGGGAGGGTTGAAGATTATTTAGGGGGGCCAGCTACACTACAGAAAAATATTTTATATTTAAAAAGTAAAAAAAAAACTATTTTGGGGGGCAAATTGGGTACTGGCAGACAGCTGCCAGTACCCAAGATGGCGGCAAATAGACAGAGGGGGAGGGTTAGAAAGATGTATGTGGGGATCAGGGAGGTTGTGGGGTAAGGGGGGATCTATCACTGCAGACTTTATGCAAAAAAATAAAAAAAAATATTTTTATTTCAGTACTGGCAGATTTTCTGCCAGTACTTAAGATGGCGGTGACAATTGTGAGGTGGGGAGGGAAGAGAGCTGTTTGAGGGGGGTCAGGGGGGGATCAGGGGGTGGGATGTGTCAGGTGGGAGGCTGATCTCTACACTAAAGCTAAAAATTAACCCCACAAGCTACCTAATTAACCCCTTAACTGCTGGGCATATTACAAGTGTGGTGCGCAGCAGTATTTAACGGCCTTATTATTACCAAAAAGCAACACCAAAGCCATATATGTCTGCTATTTCTGAACAAAGGGGATCCCAGAGAAGCATTTACAACCATTTGTGCCATAATTGCACAAGCTGTTTGTAAATAATTTCAGTGAGAAACCTAAAATTGTGAAAAATTTAAGCTTTTTTTTTTATTTGATCGTATTTGGCGGTGAAATGGTGGCATTAAATATACCAAAATGGGCCTATATCAATAATTTGGGTTGTCTACTACACTACACTAAAGCTAAAATTAAACCTAAAAGCTCCCTACAAGTTCCCTAATTAACCCCTTCACGGCTGGGCATAATAAACGTGTGGTGTGCAGCGGCATTTAGCGGCCTTCTAATTACCAAAAAGCAACGCCAAATCCATATAGGTCTATTTCTGAACAAAGGGGATCCCATAGAAGTATTTACAACCATTTATGCCATAATTGCACAAGGTGTTTGTAAATAAATTCAGCGAGAAACCTAAAGTTAGTGAAAAAAATTGTGAAAAAGTGAACAATTTTTTTTATTTGATCGCATTTGGCGGTGAAATGGTGGCATGAAATATACCAAAATGGGTCTAGATCAATGCTTTGGGATGTCTTCTAAATATAAATATATACATGTCAATGGCTATTCAGGGATTCCTGACAGATATCAGTGTTCCAATGTAACTAGCGCTAATTTTGAAAAAAAGTGGTTTGGAAATAGCAAAGTGCTTCTTGTATTTATTGCCTTATAACTTGCAAAAAAAGCAAGAACATGTTAACATTGGGTATTTCTAAACTCAGGACAAAATTTAGAAACTATTTAGAATGGGTGTATTTTGGTGGTTGTAGATGTGTAACAGATTTTGGGGGTAAAAGTTAGAAAAAGTGTGTTTTTTTTCAATTTTTTCCTCATATTTTATATTTTTTTTATAGTGAATTCTAAGATATGATGAAAATAATGGTATCTTTAGAAAGTCCATTTAATGGCGAGAAAAACGGTATATAATATGTGTGGGTACAGTAAATTAGTAAGAGTAAAATTACAGCTAAACACAAACACTGCAGAAATGTAAAAATAGCCATTGTCATTAAGGGTAAGAAAATTGAAAAATGGTCCGGTCAATAAGGGGTTAAAAGCAAGAAAAAGGGGTCTGCTAGCTAATGGGGAGTGTGTACGTATATGAAGAATATAGGGCTAATATTGTTAGTCACTTATTCAAAACAAGCGTTCCTATGCGCTCAACGGCGTCCTCCTGCCTGCAAACTTTGTGGGGGTTACCCAGTCAGCCGATTTCTGGCTATAAACCCTATAAAAGTATCAACAGCACACCTCACATACACATCAAAATACCTATTTGTAGTATATCATTCTAATAATGGACCGTAATCAGGTCCTATTAAACTAGAAACTAGTTGCAACTTATTCTTTTAGTGATATTTTCCTAAATCACTGTGTCTATTACACCAACAGACGTTAACATTTATCAAGAGACCCACTGCTTATTAAGCTCCGTTATTTAGCTCAAATCCTGTTTTCACAGTTTCACCTTTATATCACATCAGCCGCAGTTAATCTATCAATTTGAAACATTAGCAACTTAGTTTCTATTAAAGATATTAGGTATTGGTATTAACAATGTGTGTATTACACCAAACTATGTGCACACACGCTGCCCCATTAGCCCCGCCCACCGACGCGTTTCGTCACTCAGAATTGTGACTTTGTCAGGGTATCATGGCTGGCCAAGCCGATAGATACGTCTTATGTATGCTCAGTTGTTATGGTAACCATAATATGTTTGCGGAAGTGTTACCCACAAGTTGCCAGCTTATTGATCGTATCAAACTACAAGGGAAGCATAAGGCGATTACTTCAATATTATCCAAATTATTGCAAGAGAGGCAAAAGCAATTATTAATTTGTTACAGTCAACAGCCTTATTAGGACGCAAAAAAATGTAAATGGTATAAAAATACTCATTATATTATCTCAAAAAATACTAAAAAGTAAATATAGGAAGGTTAAAAATTAAGGCTTTTAGATCTTATCCCACGTTATCATCAAAGCTCAGATCGATAAAGTAATATTATATATTTTTATTTTTATTGGTGACATTACATGCCAAAGGGTGAAATGGGTATTACGGATTATAGAGTACACATGATACTATTCCATCTATTGATTCTTTACAAACCATTCAGTTACCATGGAGACCAAGTAAAAAAGATTGTTGTTTATTTTAATACATTATTACAGTAGTTTATATTTCAAGCAGATCATAGTATTGATAAAGATCTTTGATAAATTATAAGTCTTAAGAGTACATTATTATTTGTCACCAATATAGGAGACTAACAACCATCATCTAAAATATTGTATAGCTCTTATATTTAATTACCACGAGGCAAGAATTACAACTCTATAGCACATTAAGGACAATATTTATACCCAAGTCTGGATTGAGTTATAAACAGAAGAAACTGTTTTTCAAGATTAATGAGGAGACCACGTTTCTATGCTACTTTTTCACATGTAGTCTCATAGAAAGCATTTAAAAGACAAAGCCTCATTAAGTCCCATAGGTGACAGATTGTAACTCATGTATCCACCTACATTCTTTCTGGAGTAACAATTTTGTTACATTGACTTTTCTACCAAACAGTTTAAGCTGCTCAATTGCGAATAACTTTATGTCATATTTGCGATCACTGTGTATAGAATTAATGTGCTGTGCAACCGGTCCCGGTCTACCCCACTTGATATCACCCAAATATGTTCTAAGACTCTGGTTCGTAGTTCTCTTTTAGTTTCACCTACATAGATCTTTGGGCAGCTACATATGACAACATAGATCATCATTTTACATCTGCAACTCATAAATGATGTTATATTATATTTTTTGCCAGTAGTTGGATGCTTTAAAACATTTACTGGGTTTCATGTTGTCACAGGCTTTACAATGGCTACATTTGAAAAATCCTTTGGTTCTATTCAGCCAAGTTTCTGATTGTGTCTTTTGGAAATGGCTATGCATTAAATTATCTTTAAGATTTGGTGAACGTCTGTTTGTTATCATTGGTTTAAATGGTAGTATTTCCCTAAGATCGTCATCCTTGGCAAGAATATGCCAGTATTTAAAAAAAATTCCTTTCATCTTATTATGTTGTTCATCAAAACTACCAATAAACCTAACAGGATTAGTATCATTTGTCACTTTTTTACTATTACTCAATAGTGTACTCCTATCCATACCTTGTGCTGATAATTATGCAGCAAATATGAGTGCTGGCAGCATCTAGGGTAAAAGCTTTCACCGTAGCACAAGTGATGTAGTGATAAACTATAGCAGCTGAAGTTACGTAACACAGTATTCTATGCTCCTGTGCCTATCTCAGTATGCTCTCACAGAGACTATGTTTCATTGAAGAAGACCAAGGAAACAAAGAAAATGTGATAATATAAGTAAATAAGAAAGTTATACAAACTATATACTTTATCTGAATCATAAAAAATGACACTCCTCGCCATAAGTTCCCCACAATGCAGCTGGTTCTGTCCTTTTATTCTCTATCTGGTCTGCAATTACTATCCTATTAGCTGTGCTTTCTCTCCCGCCCTCAGGCTTTGTGCCGGAGACTGTCCGTTACCCTAATATCTCACTGGCAGAAGTACAGTCCCATGATTTACAAGGCTGTGTAATGAAATACTATATTTTAGTAACTGTGCCAAAACCTTTCCACAATGTTTTCCTAACCTATAATTCTGCAGAAAAATGTTTATAAGGCAGCATAGCTTGGTTTACAAGCAGGAGTGAAGATAGCTCCACATCACCATTCAGACATTTAGACATACCATGAAAACCCACTTAAAAAACAGATTGTAAAATCATTTTCATATTCTGCCAAAGGCTCAGGCAGTCTTCCCAACATAATGAAAGAGCTATGAGCTAGAGTAACACACATATATATTTATAGATGAGAGTATACAGTATAGGTCTGTGTGTGCATCAGTATGGGTATATATCTCACTGACTTGTGTATTGTGATTATATAGATCTGTGTACCTGTCTCAGTATGTCCGGAGATATAAATGGCATTGTGTATGTCAGTGCGTGTACAGTTATATATGTGCATCAGACTGTGTATGACAGCCGGTATATGTACAGACCTTCAGATAACCCCAAGTAACTGAGAAAAAAAACATATTTTATCATTTTAATGGCAGGCAAGTAAGTCAGCTATTTAAAAAAAATTCCAGATTTACCAAGTGTTTTCTTTAAAAACACATTGCTGGGGTTGAAAAGTAATATATCCGCACATGAAAAGCACGTCAACATTGGACCTTGTTGGGATTCCACACACGAGTATAAAGGTCCATATTGTATTAGGTTTTGCATTTTATTTATGCAGCACTATAAGGATCAGGATTTCCACGGAACGTGATGCATTTTAATTTTGGAAGAGGCATTCCACACAAGGAATGTATAAAAATCCTTCCCTACGTGCTTTTAGGCAATTGCTACATTTTCCATACTGCACATCCAGCGGTATATTAAATATACTAGCGCTACAAGAGAATTACTTTTCATACATAAAGAACATTCTATAACACATGCTGTGAGATCTGCTTTCATGGCAGTTGACTGCATTCCTGGTGTTTTATTCACTGGAAATGAACCTGCACATTTAGAGCAGGAATAATGTATTATGCATATTGCTTCTGACTTTATTAGAGTTCATCCAAAATGCAATACTATATTGAGAGCTAAAGCTGATATTTGAGGTTCACCACCAGTTCCCAAATTATGCTCCTTCGCTTTCAAGTGCAAGTCTGTTATTCTGCAGGAATTCTCAATAACCATCATTAGTGATATTAAATCTCTTACAGGCTGAATTATGGCGTGATTACATTTTCCTGTTAGATGTCACGTGCTGCATACCCTGGCACTGGGGCCACATGTTCCCCTGTTCAAGAGGTCACACATGTTTAGAATTAAGCACTTGATTTGCTGGTCATGCACTAATGACTCAGGATCATAATGTGCAGTGCTGGGGAGGGGGCAGATGAGGAGTCATTATGACTCTTCCCTGCCCAGGACCACACCCAGGATCACATGGTTAACCCTTTCATTATTATTTGCTGGCATTGTCTGCTGCCCTAATCAGCTGAGGGCAAAGGTTAGTGTGTCCAGAACTTTGATTGCAAAAACCAAAGTGATCTATTTATTTCATACCCTGTGTGTGCTACTGATAAGCTGTATTTAGGACTGCACAACCTTCAGCTCTTTCATGACAAACTGCAACTCAAACCATTACAAAACCATAGGGTTATTATTAGAATAGTAACCTGTGTTACTGTAAAATAGAGTTAAAACCAAAAAACATGAATCTGCTGGAACTGTTTCTGTTATGAGAGAATATCTCCTACATAAGTGTTTCTCAACCTTTCTGTAGCAAGTACCCCTGAAGGCATTCATTTGCTTTCTATTTACCCCAACTGTATCACAAATATGAGTGATCTTTTACATGAGCAAAAATGCAAATCATGTGCATCACTTGTATCAGATATGTTAATGAAGTAAATATATAGAAATCTGATATTTGTTTTATGTTTTCCGGAATTTAATATCTGGCAATATTACACATATCTGTCCATTAAACTTATAATTATATGTAATTATTGTGCTTCTTACATTAAAAAAGAGGAACATAATCTGCATGAGGAGGAAAGTAATATTTATGGTACCATTTTACTATTTTTAATAACCATTCCATACACAGTTTATCTTGTTTTACCGCAGCACACGTCATTATGATGCACATTACCTATTTCACGATGGCACTTGTCTCTGTCACACTGGGTCACAGTAATACACTCTTAATCTGTTCATATCAGTGAAGCTCATTTCCAGCCCTCATATGTCACTAACAAACCAAGTCTAAGGTTTTACCAATTTGAGGTAAATCAGTGATTGAACAGTGCTCTAACCTAGGCAGGGAAATACAATCAGCCCTGATAGAAGTGCTCAAGGGTGGACATGAGAAACACAGCTTCCTTTGATGTGTCATGTTTGCAATAGCTACATCAGAAAAAAATAATGAATGCCAATCCCTAGAGTACCCCTTGGCAATGCCCTAAGAACCCCCAGGGATACACGTACCACAGGTTGAGAAACTAGGCCCTACACGATGGGTCAGATTCCCATAATGCACATGTAATAACCTGGTCAAAATTCACATAACACAATGTAAATAACAGCACATAATGCAGCTATAACAACACAATGTACAGTATATAACAGCTCATAATGCAGCTATAACAACACAATGTACAGTATATAACAGCTCATAATGCAGCTATAACAACACAATGTACAGTATATAACAGCCCATAATGCAGCTATAACACAATGTATATAACAGCCCATAATGCAGCTATAACAACACAATGTACAGTATATAACAGCTCATAATGCAGCTATAACAACACAATGTACAGTATATAACAGCTCATAATGCAGCTATAACAACACAATGTACAGTATATAACAGCTCATAATGCAGCTATAACAACACAATGTACAGTATATAACAGCTCATAATGCAGCTATAACAACACAATGTACAGTATATAACAGCTCATAATGCAGCTATAACAACACAATGTACAGTATATAACAGCTCATAATGCAGCTATAACAACACAATGTACAGTATATAACAGCCCATAATGCAGCTATAACACAATGTATATAACAGCCCATAATGCAGCTATAACACAATGTATATAACAGCTCATAATGCAGCTATAACACAATGTATATAACAGCACATAATGCACATATAACAACACAATGTACAGTATATAACAGCCCATAATGCAGCTATAACACAATGTATATAGCAGCACATAATGCACATATAACAACACAATGTATATAACAGCTCATAATGCAGCTATAACAACACAATGTATATAACAGCACATAATGCAGATATAACAACACAATGTATATAACAGCACATAATGCAGATATAACAACACAATGTATATAACAGCACATAATGCAGCTATAACACAATGTATATAACAGCCCATAATGCAGCTATAACACAATGTATATAGCAGCACATAATGCAGCTATAACACAATGTATATAACAGCCCATAATGCAGCTATAACAACACAATGTATATAACAGCCCATAATGCAGCTATAACACAATGTATATAACAGCCCATAATGCAGCTATAACAACACAATGTATATAACAGCCCATAATGCAGCTATAACACAATGTATATAACAGCCCATAATGCAGCTATAACACAATGTATATAACAGCACATAATGCAGCTATAACACAATGTATATAACAGCTCATAATGCAGATCTAACAACACAATGTCCAGTATATAACAGCTCATAATGCAGCTATAACAACACAATGTACAGTATATAACAACCCATAATGCAGCTATAACAACACAATGTATATAACAGCCCATAATGCAGCTATAACACAATGTATATAACAGCTCATAATGCAGATCTAACAACACAATGTATATAACAGCACATAATGCAGATATAACAACACAATGTATATAACAGCACATAATACAGCTATAACAACACAATGTATATAACAGCACATAATGCAGCTATAACACAATGTATATAACAGCTCATAATGCAGATCTAACAACACAATGTACAGTATATAACAGCTCATAATGCAGATCTAACAACACAATGTACAGTATATAACAGCTCATAATGCAGATCTAACAACACAATGTACAGTATATAACAGCTCATAATGCAGATCTAACAACACAATGTACAGTATATAACAGCTCATAATGCAGATCTAACAACACAATGTACAGTATATAACAGCTCATAATGCAGCTATAACAACACAATGTATATAACAGCACATAATGCAGATCTAACAACACAATGTATATAACAGCCCATAATGCAGCTATAACACAATGTATATAACAGCACATAATGCAGCTATAACACAATGTAAATAACAGCACATAATGCAGCTATAACACAATGTATATAACAGCCCATAATGAAGCTATAACACCACAATGTATATAACAGCTCATAATGCAGCTATAACACAATGTATATAACAGCACATAATGCAGATATAACAACACAATGTATATAACAGCCCATAATGCAGCTATAACAACACAATGTATATAACAGCTCATAATGCAGCTATAACACAATGTATATAACAGCTCATAATGCAGCTATAACAACACAATGTATATAACAGCTCATAATGCAGCTATAACACAATGTATATAACAGCTCATAATGCAGATATAACAACACAATGTATATAACAGCACATAATGCAGCTATAACACAATGTATATAACAGCACATAATGCAGCTATAACACAATGTATATAACAGCCCATAATGCAGCTATAACACAATAACAGCTCATAATGCAGATATAACAACACAATGTATATAACAGCCCATAATGAAGCTATAACACAATGTATATAACAGCACATAATGCAGCTATAACAACACAATGTATATAACAGCACATAATGCAGCTATAACACAATGTATATAACAGCTCATAATGCAGCTATAACACAATGTATATAACAGCTCATAATGCAGCTATAACACAATGTATATAACAGCACATAATGCAGCAATAACACAATGTATATAACAGCTCATAATGCAGCTATAACACAATGTATATAACAGCACATAATGCAGCTATAACACAATGTATATAACAGCACATAATGCAGCTATAACACAATGTATATAACAGCACATAATGCAGCTATAACACAATGTATATAACAGCCCATAATGCAGCTATAACAACACAATGTATATAACAGCACATAATGCAGCTATAACACAATGTATATAACAGCACATAATGCAGCTATAACACAATGTATATAACAGCTCATAATGCAGATCTAACAACACAATGTACAGTATATAACAGCTCATAATGCAGCTATAACAACACAATGTACAGTATATAACAACCCATAATGCAGCTATAACAACACAATGTATATAACAGCCCATAATGCAGCTATAACAAAATGTATATAACAGCTCATAATGCAGCTATAACACAATGTATATAACAGCACATAATGCAGATCTAACAACACAATGTACAGTATATAACAGCTCATAATGCAGATCTAACAACACAATGTACAGTATATAACAGCTCATAATGCAGTTCTAACAACACAATGTACAGTATATAACAGCCCATAATGCAGCTATAACACAATGTATATAACAGCCCATAATGCAGCTATAACACAATGTATATAACAGCACATAATGCAGATATAACACAATGTATATAACAGCACATAATGCAGCTATAACACAATGTATATAACAGCCCATAATGAAGCTATAACACCACAATGTATATAACAGCTCATAATGCAGCTATAACACAATGTATATAACAGCCCATAATGCAGCAATAACACAATGTATATAACAGCTCATAATGCAGATATAACAACACAATGTATATAACAGCACATAATGCAGATATAACAACACAATGTATATAACAGCCCATAATGCAGCTATAACAACACAATGTATATAACAGCCCATAATGCAGCTATAACACAATGTATATAACAGCCCATAATGCAGCTATAACAACACAATGTATATAACAGCCCATAATGCTGCTATAATACAATGTATATAACAGCCCATAATGAAGCTATAACACCACAATGTATATAACAGCCCATAATGCAGCTATAACACAATGTATATAACAGCTCATAATGCAGATATAACAACACAATGTATATAACAGCCCATAATGAAGCTATAACACAATGTATATAACAGCACATAATGCAGCTATAACACAATGTATAAAACAGCACATAATGCAGCTATAACACAATGAATATAACAGCACATAATGCAGCTATAACACAATGTATATAACAGCTCATAATGCAGCTATAACACAATGTAAATAACAGCACACAATGCAGCTATAACAACACAATGTATATAACAGCACATAATGCAGCTATAACACAATGTATATAACAGCCCATAATGCAGCTATAACAACACAATGTATATAACAGCACATAATGCAGCTATAACAACACAATGTATATAACAGCACATAATGCAGCTATAACACAATGTATATAACAGCCCATAATGCAGCTATAACACAATGTATATAACAGCACATAATGCAGATATAACAACACAATGTATATAACAGCTCATAATGCAGCAATAACAACACAATGTATATAACAGCTCATAATGCAGCTATAACACCACAATGTATATAACAGCTCATAATGCAGCTATAACACCACAATGTATATAACAGCTCATAATGCAGCTATAACACCACAATGTATATAACAGCTCATAATGCAGCTATAACACCACAATGTATATAACAGCTCATAATGCAGCTATAACACATTGTATATAACAGCTCATAATGCAGCTATAACACAATGTATATAACAGCTCATAATGCAGCTATAACACCACAATGTATATAACAGCTCATAATGCAGCTATAACAACACAATGTATATAACAGCTCATAATGCAGCTATAACACCCCAATGTATATAACAGCTCATAATGCAGCTATAACACCACAATGTATATAACAGCTCATAATGCAGCTATAACACATTGTATATAACAGCTCATAATGCAGCTATAACACAATGTATATAACAGCTCATAATGCAGCTATAACACCACAATGTATATAACAGCTCATAATGCAGCTATAACACCACAATGTATATAACAGCTCATAATGCAGCTATAACACCACAATGTATATAACAGCTCATAATGCAGCTATTACACCACAATGTATATAACAGCTCATAATGCAGCTATAACAACACAATGTATATAACAGCACATAATGCAGCTATAACAGCTCATAATGCAGCAATAACACAATGTATATAACAGCTCACAATGCAGCTATAACACCACAATGTATATAACAGCCCATAATGCAGCTATAACACAATGTATATAACAGCACATAATTCAGCTATAACAACACAATGTATATAACAGCCCATAATACAGCTATAACAACACAATGTATATAACAGCCCATAATGCAGCTATAACACAATGTATATAACAGCCCATAATGCAGCTATAACACAATGTATATAACAGCCCATAATGCAGCTATAACACAATGTATATAACAGCCCATAATGCAGCTATAACAACACAATGTATATAACAGCACATAATGCAGCTATAACAACACAATGTATATAACAGCCCATAATGCAGCTATAACACAATGTATATAACAGCACATAATGCAGCTATAACAACACAATGTATATAACAGCCCATAATGCATCTATAACACAATGTATATAACAGCACATAATGCAGCTATAACAACACAATGTATATAACAGCCCATAATGCAGCTATAACACAATGTATATAACAGCACATAATGCAGCTATAACAACACAATGTATATAACAGCCCATAATGCAGCTATAACAACACAATGTATATAACAGCCCATAATGCAGCTATAACACAATGTATATAACAGCACATAATGCAGCTATAACACAATGTATATAACAGCACATAATGCAGCTATAACACAATGTATATAACAGCACATAATGCAGCTATAACACAATGTATATAACAGCACATAATGCAGATATAACAACACAATGTATATAACAGCCCATAATGCAGCTATAACACAATGTATATAACAGCCCATAATGCAGCTATAACACAATGTATATAACAGCCCATAATGCAGCTATAACACAATGTATATAACAGCCCATAATGCAGCTATAACACAATGTATATAACAGCTCATAATGCAGCTATAACACCACAATGTATATAACAGCACATAATGCAGCTATAACACCACAATGTATATAACAGCTCATAATGCAGCTATAACACCACAATGTATATAACAGCTCACAATGCAGCTATAACACCACAATGTATATAACAGCCCATAATGCAGCTATAACACAATGTATATAACAGCACATAATTCAGCTATAACAACACAATGTATATAACAGCCCATAATACAGCTATAACAACACAATGTATATAACAGCCCATAATGCAGCTATAACACAATGTATATAACAGCCCATAATGCAGCTATAACACAATGTATATAACAGCCCATAATGCAGCTATAACACAATGTATATAACAGCCCATAATGCAGCTATAACACAATGTATATAACAGCACATAATGCAGCTATAACACAATGTATATAACAGCACATAATGCAGCTATAACACAATGTATATAACAGCACATAATGCAGATATAACAACACAATGTATATAACAGCCCATAATGCAGCTATAACACAATGTATATAACAGCACATAATGCAGCTATAACACAATGTATATAACAGCACATAATGCAGCTATAACACAATGTATATAACAGCCCATAATGCAGCTATAACACAATGTATATAACAGCACATAATGCAGCTATAACACAATGTATATAACAGCCCATAATGCAGATATAACACAATGTATATAACAGCACATAATGCAGCTATAACACAATGTATATAACAGCACATAATGCAGATATAACAACACAATGTATATAACAGCTCATAATGCAGCTATAACACCACAATGTATATAACAGCTCATAATGCAGCTATAACACCACAATGTATATAACAGCTCATAATGCAGCAATAACACAATGTATATAACAGCTCATAATGCAGCAATAACACAATGTATATAACAGCTCATAATGCAGCAATAACACAATGTATATAACAGCACATAATGCAGCTATAACACAATGTATATAACAGCACATAATGCAGCTATAACACAATGTATATAACAGCTCATAATGCAGCAATAACACAATGTATATAACAGCTCATAATGCAGCTATAACACAATGTATATAACAGCTCATAATGCAGCTATATAACACAATGTATATAACAGCTCATAATGCAGCTATAACACCACAATGTATATAACAGCTCATAATGCAGCTATAACACCACAATGTATATAACAGCTCATAATGCAGCTATAACACCACAATGTATATAACAGCTCATAATGCAGCTATAACAACACAATGTATATAACAGCACATAATGCAGCTATAACAGCTCATAATGCAGCAATAACACAATGTATATAACAGCTCACAATGCAGCTATAACACCACAATGTATATAACAGCCCATAATGCAGCTATAACACAATGTATATAACAGCACATAATTCAGCTATAACAACACAATGTATATAACAGCCCATAATACAGCTATAACAACACAATGTATATAACAGCCCATAATGCAGCTATAACACAATGTATATAACAGCCCATAATGCAGCTATAATACAATGTATATAACAGCCCATAATGCAGCTATAACACAATGTATATAACAGCACATAATGCAGCTATAACACAATGTATATAACAGCACATAATGCAGCTATAACACAATGTATATAACAGCACATAATGCAGCTATAACACAATGTATATAACAGCACATAATGCAGATATAACAACACAATGTATATAACAGCCCATAATGCAGCTATAACACAATGTATATAACAGCACATAATGCAGCTATAACACAATGTATATAACAGCTCATAATGCAGCTATAACACAATGTATATAACAGCACATAATGCAGCTATAACACAATGTATATAACAGCACATAATGCAGCTATAACACAATGTATATAACAGCACATAATGCAGCTATAACACAATGTATATAACAGCACATAATGCAGCTATAACACAATGTATATAACAGCCCATAATGCAGATATAACACAATGTATATAACAGCCCATAATGCAGCTATAACACAATGTATATAACAGCCCATAATGCAGCTATAACACAATGTATATAACAGCTCATAATGCAGCTATAACACAATGTATATAACAGCACATAATGCAGCTATAACAACACAATGTATATAACAGCACATAATGCAGCTATAACACAATGTATATAACAGCCCATAATGCAGCTATAACAACACAATGTATATAACAGCCCATAATGCAGCTATAACACAATGTATATAACAGCACATAATGCAGATATAACAACACAATGTATATAACAGCCCATAATGCAGCTATAACAACACAATGTATATAACAGCCCATAATGCAGCTATAACACAATGTATATAACAGCCCATAATGCAGCTATAACACAATGTATATAACAGCACATAATGCAGCTATAACACAATGTATATAACAGCCCATAATGCAGCTATAACAACACAATGTATATAACAGCACATAATGCAGCTATAACAACACAATGTATATAACAGCACATAATGCAGCTATAACACAATGTATATAACAGCCCATAATGCAGCTATAACACAATGTATATAACAGCACATAATGCAGCAATAACACAATGTATATAACAGCACATAATGCAGCAATAACACAATGAATATAACAGCACATAATGCAGCTATAACACAATGTATATAACAGCACATAATGCTGCTATAACACAATGTATATAACAGCCCATAATGCAGCTATAACACAATGTATATAACAGCACATAATGCAGCTATAACACAATGTATATAACAGCTCATAATGCAGCTATAACAACACAATGTATATAACAGCTCATAATGCAGCTATAACACAATGTATATAACAGCTCATAATGCAGATATAACAACACAATGTATATAACAGCACATAATGCAGCTATAACACAATGTATATAACAGCACATAATGCAGCTATAACACAATGTATATAACAGCCCATAATGCAGCTATAACACAATAACAGCTCATAATGCAGATATAACAACACAATGTATATAACAGCCCATAATGAAGCTATAACACAATGTATATAACAGCACATAATGCAGCTATAACACAATGTATATAACAGCACATAATGCAGCTATAACACAATGTATATAACAGCTCATAATGCAGCAATAACACAATGTATATAACAGCTCATAATGCAGCTATAACACAATGTATATAACAGCACATAATGCAGCTATAACACAATGTATATAACAGCACATAATGCAGCTATAACACAATGTATATAACAGCACATAATGCAGCTATAACACAATGTATATAACAGCCCATAATGCAGCTATAACAACACAATGTATATAACAGCACATAATGCAGCTATAACACAATGTATATAACAGCACATAATGCAGCTATAACACAATGTATATAACAGCTCATAATGCAGATCTAACAACACAATGTACAGTATATAACAGCTCATAATGCAGCTATAACAACACAATGTACAGTATATAACAACCCATAATGCAGCTATAACAACACAATGTATATAACAGCCCATAATGCAGCTATAACAAAATGTATATAACAGCTCATAATGCAGCTATAGCACAATGTATATAACAGCACATAATGCAGATCTAACAACACAATGTACAGTATATAACAGCTCATAATGCAGATCTAACAACACAATGTACAGTATATAACAGCTCATAATGCAGTTCTAACAACACAATGTACAGTATATAACAGCTCATAATGCAGCTATAACAACACAATGTATATAACAGCCCATAATGCAGATCTAACAACACAATGTATATAACAGCCCATAATGCAGCTATAACACAATGTATATAACAGCCCATAATGCAGCTATAACACAATGTATATAACAGCACATAATGCAGATATAACAACACAATGTATATAACAGCACATAATGCAGATATAACACAATGTATATAACAGCACATAATGCAGCTATAACACAATGTATATAACAGCCCATAATGAAGCTATAACACCACAATGTATATAACAGCTCATAATGCAGCTATAACACAATGTATATAACAGCCCATAATGCAGCAATAACACAATGTATATAACAGCTCATAATGCAGATATAACAACACAATGTATATAACAGCACATAATGCAGATATAACAACACAATGTATATAACAGCCCATAATGCAGCTATAACAACACAATGTATATAACAGCCCATAATGCAGCTATAACACAATGTATATAACAGCCCATAATGCAGCTATAACAACACAATGTATATAACAGCCCATAATGCAGCTATAATACAATGTATATAACAGCACATAATGCAGCTATAACACAATGTATATAACAGCCCATAATGAAGCTATAACACCACAATGTATATAACAGCCCATAATGCAGCTATAACACAATGTATATAACAGCACATAATGCAGCTATAACACAATGTATATAACAGCACATAATGCAGCTATAACACAATGAATATAACAGCACATAATGCAGCTATAACACAATGTATATAACAGCACATAATGCAGCTATAACACAATGTATATAACAGCCCATAATGCAGCTATAACACAATGTATATAACAGCACATAATGCAGATATAACAACACAATGTATATAACAGCTCATAATGCAGCAATAACAACACAATGTATATAACAGCTCATAATGCAGCTATAACACCACAATGTATATAACAGCTCATAATGCAGCTATAACACCACAATGTATATAACAGCTCATAATGCAGCTATAACACCACAATGTATATAACAGCTCATAATGCAGCTATAACACATTGTATATAACAGCTCATAATGCAGCTATAACACAATGTATATAACAGCTCATAATGCAGCTATAACACCACAATGTATATAACAGCTCATAATGCAGCTATAACACCACAATGTATATAACAGCTCATAATGCAGCTATAACACCACAATGTATATAACAGCTCATAATGCAGCTATTACACCACAATGTATATAACAGCTCATAATGCAGCTATAACAACACAATGTATATAACAGCACATAATGCAGCTATAACAGCTCATAATGCAGCAATAACACAATGTATATAACAGCTCACAATGCAGCTATAACACCACAATGTATATAACAGCCCATAATGCAGCTATAACACAATGTATATAACAGCACATAATTCAGCTATAACAACACAATGTATATAACAGCCCATAATACAGCTATAACAACACAATGTATATAACAGCCCATAATGCAGCTATAACACAATGTATATAACAGCCCATAATGCAGCTATAACACAATGTATATAACAGCCCATAATGCAGCTATAACACAATGTATATAACAGCCCATAATGCAGCTATAACAACACAATGTATATAACAGCACATAATGCAGCTATAACAACACAATGTATATAACAGCCCATAATGCAGCTATAACACAATGTATATAACAGCACATAATGCAGCTATAACAACACAATGTATATAACAGCCCATAATGCAGCTATAACACAATGTATATAACAGCACATAATGCAGCTATAACAACACAATGTATATAACAGCCCATAATGCAGCTATAACACAATGTATATAACAGCACATAATGCAGCTATAACAACACAATGTATATAACAGCCCATAATGCAGCTATAACAACACAATGTATATAACAGCCCATAATGCAGCTATAACACAATGTATATAACAGCACATAATGCAGCTATAACACAATGTATATAACAGCACATAATGCAGCTATAACACAATGTATATAACAGCACATAATGCAGATATAACAACACAATGTATATAACAGCCCATAATGCAGCTATAACACAATGTATATAACAGCCCATAATGCAGCTATAACACAATGTATATAACAGCCCATAATGCAGCTATAACACAATGTATATAACAGCACATAATGCAGCTATAACACAATGTATATAACAGCTCATAATGCAGCTATAACACAATGTATATAACAGCACATAATGCAGCTATAACACAATGTATATAACAGCACATAATGCAGCTATAACACAATGTATATAACAGCACATAATGCAGCTATAACACAATGTATATAACAGCACATAATGCAGCTATAACACAATGTATATAACAGCTCATAATGCAGCTATAACACCACAATGTATATAACAGCACATAATGCAGCTATAACACCACAATGTATATAACAGCTCATAATGCAGCTATAACACCACAATGTATATAACAGCTCATAATGCAGCTATAACAACACAATGTATATAACAGCTCATAATGCAGCTATAACACAATGTATATAACAGCTCATAATGCAGCTATAACACAATGTATATAACAGCCCATAATGCAGCTATAACACAATGTATATAACAGCCCATAATGCAGCTATAACACAATGTATATAACAGCCCATAATGCAGCTATAACACAATGTATATAACAGCCCATAATGCAGCTATAACACAATGTATATAACAGCACATAATGCAGCTATAACACAATGTATATAACAGCACATAATGCAGCTATAACACAATGTATATAACAGCACATAATGCAGATATAACAACACAATGTATATAACAGCCCATAATGCAGCTATAACACAATGTATATAACAGCACATAATGCAGCTATAACACAATGTATATAACAGCCCATAATGCAGCTATAACACAATGTATATAACAGCACATAATGCAGCTATAACACAATGTATATAACAGCCCATAATGCAGATATAACACAATGTATATAACAGCCCATAATGCAGCTATAACACAATGTATATAACAGCACATAATGCAGATATAACACAATGTATATAACAGCACATAATGCAGCTATAACACCACAATGTATATAACAGCTCATAATGCAGCTATAACACCACAATGTATGTAACAGCTCATAATGCAGCTATAACACCACAATGTATATAACAGCTCATAATGCAGCAATAACACAATGTATATAACAGCTCATAATGCAGCAATAACACAATGTATATAACAGCTCATAATGCAGCAATAACACAATGTATATAACAGCACATAATGCAGCTATAACACAATGTATATAACAGCTCATAATGCAGCAATAACACAATGTATATAACAGCTCATAATGCAGCTATAACACAATGTATATAACAGCTCATAATGCAGCTATAACACAATGTATATAACAGCTCATAATGCAGCTATAACACCACAATGTATATAACAGCTCATAATGCAGCTATAACACCACAATGTATATAACAGCTCATAATGCAGCTATAACACCACAATGTATATAACAGCTCATAATGCAGCTATAACAACACAATGTATATAACAGCACATAATGCAGCTATAACAGCTCATAATGCAGCAATAACACAATGTATATAACAGCTCACAATGCAGCTATAACACCACAATGTATATAACAGCCCATAATGCAGCTATAACACAATGTATATAACAGCACATAATTCAGCTATAACAACACAATGTATATAACAGCCCATAATACAGCTATAACAACACAATGTATATAACAGCCCATAATGCAGCTATAACACAATGTATATAACAGCCCATAATGCAGCTATAACACAATGTATATAACAGCCCATAATGCAGCTATAACACAATGTATATAACAGCACATAATGCAGCTATAACACAATGTATATAACAGCACATAATGCAGCTATAACACAATGTATATAACAGCACATAATGCAGCTATAACACAATGTATATAACAGCACATAATGCAGATATAACAACACAATGTATATAACAGCCCATAATGCAGCTATAACACAATGTATATAACAGCACATAATGCAGCTATAACAACACAATGTATATAACAGCTCATAATGCAGATATAACACAATGTATATAACAGCACATAATGCAGCTATAACAACACAATGTATATAACAGCCCATAATGCAGCTATAACACAATGTATATAACAGCCCATAATGCAGCTATAACAACACAATGTATATAACAGCCCATAATGCAGCTATAACACAATGTATATAACAGCACATAATGCAGATATAACAACACAATGTATATAACAGCCCATAATGCAGCTATAACAACACAATGTATATAACAGCCCATAATGCAGCTATAACACAATGTATATAACAGCCCATAATGCAGCTATAACACAATGTATATAACAGCACATAATGCAGCTATAACAGCTCATAATGCAGCAATAACACAATGTATATAACAGCACATAATGCAGATATAACAACACAATGTATATAACAGCCCATAATGCAGCTATAACACAATGTATATAACAGCCCATAATGCAGCTATAACACAATGTATATAACAGCACATAATGCAGCTATAACACAATGTATATAACAGCCCATAATGCAGCTATAACAACACAATGTATATAACAGCACATAATGCAGCTATAACAACACAATGTATATAACAGCACATAATGCAGCTATAACACAATGTATATAACAGCCCATAATGCAGCTATAACACAATGTATATAACAGCACATAATGCAGCAATAACACAATGTATATAACAGCACATAATGCAGCAATAACACAATGAATATAACAGCACATAATGCAGCTATAACACAATGTATATAACAGCACATAATGCTGCTATAACACAATGTATATAACAGCCCATAATGCAGCTATAACACAATGTATATAACAGCTCATAATGCAGCTATAACACAATGTATATAACAGCACATAATGCAGATATAACAACACAATGTATATAACAGCACATAATGCAGATATAACAACACAATGTATATAACAGCACATAATGCAGCTATAACACAATGTATATAACAGCACATAATGCAGCTATAACACAATGTATATAACAGCACATAATGCAGCTATAACAACACAATGTATATAACAGCTCATAATGCAGCAATAACAACACAATGTATATAACAGCTCATAATGCAGCTATAACACCACAATGTATATAACAGCTCATAATGCAGCTATAACACCACAATGTATATAACAGCTCATAATGCAGCTATAACACCACAATGTATATAACAGCTCATAATGCAGCTATAACACATTGTATATAACAGCTCATAATGCAGCTATAACACAATGTATATAACAGCTCATAATGCAGCTATAACACCACAATGTATATAACAGCTCATAATGCAGCTATAACACCACAATGTATATAACAGCTCATAATGCAGCTATAACACCACAATGTATATAACAGCTCATAATGCAGCTATAACACCACAATGTATATAACAGCCCATAATGCAGCTATAACACAATGTATATAACAGCACATAATTCAGCTATAACAACACAATGTATATAACAGCCCATAATACAGCTATAACAACACAATGTATATAACAGCCCATAATGCAGCTATAACACAATGTATATAACAGCCCATAATGCAGCTATAACACAATGTATATAACAGCCCATAATGCAGCTATAACACAATGTATATAACAGCACATAATGCAGCTATAACACAATGTATATAACAGCACATAATGCAGCTATAACACAATGTATATAACAGCACATAATGCAGCTATAACACAATGTATATAACAGCCCATAATGCAGCTATAACACAATGTATATAACAGCTCATAATGCAGCTATAACACAATGTATATAACAGCTCATAATGCAGCTATAACACCACAATGTATATAACAGCTCATAATGCAGCTATAACACCACAATGTATATAACAGCTCATAATGCAGCTATAACAACACAATGTATATAACAGCACATAATGCAGCTATAACAGCTCATAATGCAGCAATAACACAATGTATATAACAGCACATAATGCAGCTATAACACCACAATGTATATAACAGCCCATAATGCAGCTATAACACAATGTATATAACAGCACATAATTCAGCTATAACAACACAATGTATATAACAGCCCATAATACAGCTATAACAACACAATGTATATAACAGCCCATAATGCAGCTATAACACAATGTATATAACAGCCCATAATGCAGCTATAACACAATGTATATAACAGCCCATAATGCAGCTATAACACAATGTATATAACAGCACATAATGCAGCTATAACACAATGTATATAACAGCACATAATGCAGCTATAACACAATGTATATAACAGCACATAATGCAGCTATAACACAATGTATATAACAGCCCATAATGCAGCTATAACACAATGTATATAACAGCCCATAATGCAGCTATAACAACACAATGTATATAACAGCCCATAATGCAGCTATAACACAATGTATATAACAGCCCATAATGCAGCTATAACACAATGTATATAACAGCCCATAATGCAGCTATAACACAATGTATATAACAGCACATAATGCAGCTATAACACAATGTATATAACAGCACATAATGCAGATATAACAACACAATGTATATAACAGCACATAATACAGCTATAACACAATGTATATAGCAGCACATAATACAGCTATAACAACACAATGTAAATAACAGCACATAATGCAGCTATAACACAATGTATATAACAGCACATAATGCAGCTATAACACAATGTATATAACAGCACATAATGCAGCTATAACACAATGTATATAACAGCCCATAATGCAGCTATAACACAATGTATATAGCAGCACATAATACAGCTATAACAACACAATGTAAATAACAGCACATAATGCAGCTATAACACAATGTATATAACAGCACATAATGCAGCTATAACACAATGTATATAACAGCACATAATGCAGCTATAACACAATGTATATAACAGCACATAATGCAGCTATAACAACACAATGTATATAACAGCCCATAATGCAGCTATAACACAATGTATATAACAGCACATAATGCAGATATAACAACACAATGTATATAACAGCACATAATGCAGCTATAACAACACAATGTATATAACAGCCCATAATGCAGCTATAACACAATGTATATAACAGCACATAATGCAGCTATAACAACACAATGTATATAACAGCCCATAATGCAGCTATAACACAATGTATATAACAGCACATAATGCAGCTATAACAACACAATGTATATAACAGCACATAATGCAGCTATAACACAATGTATATAACAGCACACAATGCAGCTATAACACAATGTATATAACAGCACATAATGCAGCAATAACACAATGTATATAACAGCACATAATGCAGCTATAACACAATGTATATAACAGCACATAATGCAGCTATAACACAATGTATATAACAGCACATAATGCAGCTATAACACAATGTATATAACAGCTCATAATGCAGCTATAACACAATGTATATAACAGCCCATAATGCAGATATAACACAATGTATATAACAGCCCATAATGCAGCTATAACACAATGTATATAACAGCACATAATGCAGCTATAACACAATGTAAATAACAGCACATAATGCAGCTATAACACAATGTATATAACAGCACATAATGCAGCTATAACACAATGTATATAACAGCCCATAATGCAGCTATAACAACACAATGTATATAACAGCACATAATGCAGCTATAACACCACAATGTATATAACAGCACATAATGCAGATATAACAACACAATGTATATAACAGCACATAATGCAGCTATAACACAATGTATATAACAGCACATAATGCAGCTATAACACAATGTATATAACAGCACATAATGCAGCTATAACACAATGTATATAACAGCTCATAATGCAGCTATAACACAATGTATATAACAGCCCATAATGCAGATATAACACAATGTATATAACAGCCCATAATGCAGCTATAACACAATGTATATAACAGCACATAATGCAGCTATAACACAATGTAAATAACAGCACATAATGCAGCTATAACACAATGTATATAACAGCACATAATGCAGCTATAACACAATGTATATAACAGCCCATAATGCAGCTATAACAACACAATGTATATAACAGCACATAATGCAGCTATAACACAATGTATATAACAGCCCATAATGCAGCTATAACACCACAATGTATATAACAGCACATAATGCAGATATAACAACACAATGTATATAACAGCCCATAATGCAGCTATAACAACACAATGTATATAACAGCACATAATGCAGCTATAACACAATGTATATAACAGCACATAATGCAGCTATAACAACACAATGTATATAACAGCACATAATGCAGCTATAACACAATGTATATAACAGCTCATAATGCAGCTATAACACAATGTATATAACAGCACATAATGCACATATAACACAATGTATATAACAGCACATAATGCAGCTATAACACAATGTATATAACAGCACATAATGCAGCTATAACACAATGTATATAACAGCACATAATGCAGCTATAACACAATGTATATAACAGCCCATAATGAAGCTATAACACAATGTATATAACAGCACATAATGCAGCTATAACACAATGTATATAACAGCACATAATGCAGCTATAACACAATGTATATAACAGCTCATAATGCAGCTATAACACAATGTATATAACAGCACATAATGCAGCTATAACAACACAATGTATATAACAGCCCATAATGCAGCTATAACACAATGTATATAACAGCACATAATGCAGCTATAACACAATGTATATAACAGCCCATAATGCAGCTATAACACAATGTATATAACAGCCCATAATGCAGCTATAACACAATGTATATAACAGCACATAATGCAGCTATAACACAATGTATATAACAGCACATAATGCAGCTATAACACAATGTATATAACCGCACATAATGCAGCTATAACACAATGTATATAACAGCACATAATGCAGCTATAACACAATGTATATAACAGCACATAATGCAGCTATAACACAATGTATATAACAGCTCATAATGCAGCTATAACACAATGTATATAACAGCTCATAATGCAGCTATAACACAATGTATATAACAGCCCATAATGAAGCTATAACACAATGTATATAACAGCACATAATGCAGCTATAACACAATGTATATAACAGCACATAATGCAGCTATAACACAATGTATATAACAGCTCATAATGCAGCTATAACACAATGTATATAACAGCACATAATGCAGCTATAACAACACAATGTATATAACAGCACATAATGCAGCTATAACAACACAATGTATATAACAGCCCATAATGCAGCTATAACACAATGTATATAACAGCACATAATGCAGCTATAACACAATGTATATAACAGCACATAATGCAGCTATAACACAATGTATATAACCGCACATAATGCAGCTATAACACAATGTATATAACAGCACATAATGCAGCTATAACACAATGTATATAACAGCACATAATGCAGCTATAACACAATGTAAATAACAGCACACAATGCAGCTATAACAACACAATGTATATAACAGCCCATAATGAAGCTATAACACAATGTATATAACAGCACATAATGCAGATATAACACAATGTATATAACAGCACATAATGCAGCTATAACACAATGTATATAACAGCTCATAATGCAGCTATAACACAATGTATATAACAGCACATAATGCAGCTATAACACAATGTATATAACAACACATAATGCAGCTATAACACAATGTATATAACAGCTCATAATGCAGCTATAACAACACAATGTATATAACAGCTCATAATGCAGCTATAACACAATGTATATAACAGCACATAATGCAGCTATAACACAATGTATATAACAGCACATAATGCAGCTATAACACAATGTATATAACAGCACATAATGCAGCTATAACACAATGTATATAACAACACATAATGCAGCTATAACACAATGTATATAACAACACATAATGCAGCTATAACACAATGTATATAACCGCACATAATGCAGATATAACAACACAATGTATATAACAGCCCATAATGCAGCTATAACAACACAATGTATATAACAGCACATAATGCAGATATAACAACACAATGTATATAACAGCACATAATGCAGCTATAACACAATGTATATAACAGCCCATAATGCAGCTATAACACAATGTATATAACAGCCCATAATGCAGCTATAACACAATGTATATAACAGCACATAATACAGCTATAACAACACAATGTAAATAACAGCACATAATGCAGCTATAACACAATGTATATAACAGCACATAATGCAGCTATAACACAATGTATATAACAGCCCATAATGCAGCTATAACACAATGTATATAACAGCCCATAATGCAGCTATAACACAATGTATATAACAGCCCATAATGCAGCTATAACACAATGTATATAACAGCCCATAATGCAGCTATAACACAATGTATATAACAGCCCATAATGCAGCTATAACACAATGTATATAACAGCACATAATGCAGCTATAACACAATGTATATAACAGCACATAATGCAGCTATAACACAATGTATATAACAGCTCATAATGCAGCTATAACACAATGTATATAACAGCTCATAATGCAGCTATAACACAATGTATATAACAGCACATAATTAAGCTATAACACAATGTATATAACAGCACATAATGCAGCTATAACACAATGTATATAACAGCACACAATGCAGCTATAACACAATGTATATAACAGCACACAATGCAGCTATAACACAATGTATATAACAGCACATAATGCAGCTATAACAACACAATGTATATAACAGCACATAATGCAGCTATAACAACACAATGTATATAACAGCACATAATGCAGCTATAACAACACAATGTATATAACAGCTCATAATGCAGCTATAACACAATGTATATAACAACACATAATGCAGCTATAACACAATGTATATAACAGCACATAATGCAGCTATAACACAATGTATATAACAGCACATAATGCAGATATAACAACACAATGTATATAACAGCACATAATACAGCTATAACAACACAATGTATGTAACAGCCCATAATGCAGCTATAACAACACAATGTATATAACAGCACATAATGCAGATATAACAACACAATGTATATAACAGCACATAATGCAGCTATAACAACACAATGTATATAACAGCACATAATGCAGATATAACACAATGTATATAACAGCAAATAATGCAGCTATAACACAATGTATATAACAGCTCATAATGCAGCTATAACAACACAATGTATATAACAGCACATAATGCAGCTATAACACCACAATGTATATAACAGCACATAATGCAGCTATAACACAATGTATATAACAGCCCATAATGCAGCTATAACACAATGTATATAACAGCACATAATGCAGCTATAACACAATGTATATAACAGCCCATAATGCAGCTATAACACAATGTATATAACAGCACATAATGCAGCTATAACACAATGTATATAACAGCTCATAATGCAGCTATAACAACACAATGTACATAACAGCACATAATGCAGCTATAACACAATGTATATAACAGCACATAATGCAGCTATAACACAATGTATATAACAGCCCATAATGAAGCTATAACACCACAATGTATATAACAGCTCATAATGCAGCTATAACAACACAATGTATATAACAGCTCATAATGCAGCTATAACAACACAATGTATATAACAGCTCATAATGCAGCTATAACACAATGTATATAACAGCACATAATGCAGATATAACAACACAATGTATATAACAGCACATAATGCAGCTATAACACAATGTATATAACAGCACATAATGCAGCTATAACACAATGTATATAACAGCACATAATGCAGCTATAACACAATGTATATAACAGCACATAATGCAGCTATAACACAATGTATATAACAGCTCATAATGCAGCTATAACAATACAATGTATATAACAGCTCATAATGCAGCTATAACACAATGTATATAACAGCACATAATGCAGATATAACAACACAATGTATATAACAGCACATAATGCAGATATAACAACACAATGTATATAACAGCTCATAATGCAGCTATAACACAATGTATATAACAGCACATAATGCAGCTATAACAACACAATGTATATAACAGCAAATAATGCAGCTATAACAACACAATGTATATAACAGCACATAATGCAGATATAACAACACAATGTATATAACAGCACATAATGCAGATATAACAACACAATGTATATAACTGCTCATAATGCAGCTGCAACTGATTTCAAAGCGCAAACCTTCCACATGCTATACAGCTATCCTGTACAAGCTGTTGGACCAAGCCCAAAAGGACAAATACAGAGACCTAAAAATGAAGGCCAAACCGCTCAACTGCGGTAAGGGGCGTTAAGCCCTCCAACCCACCACCACATGGGGGAGGAAAACTCTAAGATCTGATGAAATCAGATGTCAGGTAGAGTGATGCAGCGGAAAAACTCCCCTGCCGGTCATCTATAACTGAAGGCTATAAGGACTGAAACAATCCTTTCCCGCCTCACGGACCCACAGATTCCTCGAATGCTTAGTTGAACATGAAAAACAATGATAACCTGAGCACTCAGCGCTTCTGCCAAACCTGCCGAGCAGAACAGCGCTACATGTCTGAACAGCCGCAATACTGAATGAACCCGACAGGACCAGCCTGCACCTAGGGTCCTAACCGGCAAGCTGCATAAATTCTCACTCATAGGGAAAAAACGGAAAACAGACATTTTTAACATAGGACGAAAATGTCCAAAACAACTTCCGAAGAAGTAATAAAGAGTATCAATCCTAGAAGGTTCCCGAAGGAAACAAAAACAAATAAAAGACATCCTATTAGATATAAATAAAATATAAGGCAACCCGGAGGTTAAGGCCCAAAAAGACACAGGCCTACCCACAGGACCAGCCAAACGGAGCCCTATCTTTAAAAAACTGGGAAAGATCTCAAACAAATGACAATCAGGAGATTACTTCATCCCCACATGTCTAATGAGGTGCACCATTCAAATTAGCAGACTGAAAGTCTCTGTATCTGGTAACGATAGGATCATTCAATAACTGAAAAACATGTCTGAGCAATACGCAAAGGCGCACAATCCTGTAACGAAAGGCACAACACTCAGGGACAGTTATACCCGTGGGGAACTGTAGAGGCCCTCCCCAAGGCGGAAGGCCCGGGACAATAGGGCACAAGCACATTCTCAAAGAAATGTCTGGACTCTGCATACGAACAATCGCCAACAATATGTGGAAGCGAAAAAGTGCTGCAACCTCAGGGGAGAACACACCACCCCGCATGGAGGAACCATAAACTGGGTTGCCCGTATTTGTGTAGAAGTATGAATTGGTAGGGAACTCGCCTCTCAGAGGACAGGACCCCTAGATGCGGATGACTCAGCAGTCCCTTGATTCCCCGAGCCTGAGGATCCAGGCGCTCTGAAATGGCATATGGAACAAAACTGGTTGATATGTGTCGAGGCCAATTCGGATTCTTCACCGAACACAGAATCTGAAATCAAAATAGTCTTAGTATCAGAATCCTCCGTAACTGAATCTGAAACGAGCATAGTCTCAGCATCAGAATCCTCCATAACTGGATAGAGGGAATATCAATATGGACTAAAGTATGAAAACAAACAAGGCACCTGACACCCACAATGGCTTGGGCACTCACCACCCTCTATGACCAGACCCCTGCGGACCAGAATATCTCCTTCGCCACACGGTCAGGAATGCGGAAATGGGGAACGGAACGTAACCACGACCGAACACAAGGTGAACCGAATAGTCCAAAAAAGCGTGCCCAACCAAAAGGCTGTGTCACTTCCAAAGGTCTCAAAGTTCCAACCACGAGCCCATAAACATTACACATAAGCAGGTTGAATAACATAAACATGATTATAAACCCCACTGTTCAATAACCCCCCTCAGGAGATATTAACCCTTGATTCCAAGATACTAACAGAGACTCACTGAGACCCTTATGTCATATAGTTAGCACCACAAAGGTGTGTAACCTCTCGGGAAAACATTAACATTACAGTACATTGCGATAAAGTAAAATAAAAATGATCTTACCGGAATCTACGCCGTGGAACAGGAACACGGCCCTTCAAGTGTGACGAATAGTGGCATTGCCTCCGCCATGGACTTGAGAGAAGAAAGCAGGCAGCGAAGCAAAGTTCGACAACGCCGATTGCTTGAGGAGCTGTTAACAGGAGTCGGGATGGTTTCAAAGAAAGACTCTCCCTGCATCTCTGGACTCTAACTTTCATCCAAGCCCTCACTGAGAGACTGACAGGGCTACTTAAAACTCCTGTCCCATGCTGAAGAGTACTACCCTCCATAAGAGACAATAACAAAAGTTAAAAAATTCTGACACGTCTCTGCCAACCTCCTGGGACGAAAGGCAAAGAATGACTGGGGGATGAGGGGAGTGGGGGAGGTATTTAAGCCTTTGGCTGGGGTGTCTTTGCCTTATTTCCCAAAAGTAATTAATGCAGCTGTGGACTCTTTCCATTTAAGAAGAAAACCCTAATCTGTTGTGCAAAGCCCATGACATATTCTTGTTGAAAAGTGTACATGAAAATGTGAATATTTCATATTGAGAAAATGTTTTCACAACGGAATATGTTCTATTTATTTTTAAATAAATATTTATCTATATATTTGATTATTTGGACTGATATATCTATTTATTGTGAGATATGTAAATTTATTTATATATGTATATATATATACACACACACACACACAGTATATGTCTAGATATCTCGAGATCTATATGTGAATATCCCATTGAAAATATATCTGAGATATTGTTTAATGTGCATAAGATTGTAATGTAAAATACTTTCATTCTCTCTATAGTTGTATGCCTATACATATAAATCCCCGTTTCCCTATGTATGTGTATGTCTGTCATTGTAAAATCCGTGTCTAACACCCGAGATCTCTAAGCCCTTATTAACTTTTGTGTGCAATATATTTGTATATATATATAATTTTCATTAGACATTGTTAATATGAGTGTAATTGTACTTTGTTATGTATTTTTGAAGTGTTTCGTGAAACTTTTTATTGCGGAAAAGCATTAATTAAAGCTCTTTGAGTGTGGAAAGGATTGTTGCGTAAAAGGCAAATGCCCGTGCAATCACGATTTTTCAAGACTTGTAATACTTGCGCAATGGAAATTGATTGCGAAAAGACCACATTGCGCGCGTGGAAAAGTCATAATGCGCAACTTGTAATCTTGCTGTCTGAGGGGAAATGGGCTTTAGCTCAGAATGAGAACCCCTCTCACTGATCAATAACATGCACATCTTCATTGTTCACCTTCCAGCTGAGGCAAAGACAAGACTGATTTACCAGTGAGGTGGGAGGGGTTTTATAGAGCTCTCGGGGTATGGGAGTCTATGGCAGGGAAGTGTAATTCTCAGGATTAGTGGATCGTGGACTCTCACCACACATATGACAAAAAACCATGTATATAACAGTTCATAAGGCATATATAATAACCTGGTCATACAATAACAATATATAAAACGGCTCATGCTGTGTAACATCACAGCACAGAGATTCCCACACATACGGGGAAGATCATTTATTTACCGTACGACACTGGTGACTTCCTGTCTTGTGTCTGCAGCTGCCCAGCCTCAAACCTCTGTGTAAGGCGAGGCCTCTTAATAAAACCAATTTAACACCCAACGGAAACTCTTTAAGATCTTATTCTCTAAAATACAAATAGCAATAAAAAACAGAATTTATGTTTACCTGATAAATTTCTTTCTCCAACGGTGTGTCCGGTCCACGGCGTCATCCTTACTTGTGGGGATATTCTCTTCCCCAACAGGAAATGGCAAAGAGCCCAGCAAAGCTGGTCACATGATCCCTCCTAGGCTCCGCCTACCCCAGTCATTCGACCGACGTTAAGGAGGAATATTTGCATAGGAGAAACCATATGGTACCGTGGTGACTGTAGTTAAAGAAAATAAAATATCAGACCTGATTAAAAAAACCAGGGCGGGCCGTGGACCGGACACACCGTTGGAGAAAGAAATTTATCAGGTAAACATAAATTCTGTTTTCTCCAACATAGGTGTGTCCGGTCCACGGCGTCATCCTTACTTGTGGGAACCAATACCAAAGCTTTAGGACACGGATGAAGGGAGGGAGCAAATCAGGTCACCTAAATGGAAGGCACCACGGCTTGCAAAACCTTTCTCCCAAAAATAGCCTCAGAAGAAGCAAAAGTATCAAACTTGTAAAATTTGGTAAAAGTGTGCAGTGAAGACCAAGTCGCTGCCCTACATATCTGATCAACAGAAGCCTCGTTCTTGAAGGCCCATGTGGAAGCCACAGCCCTAGTGGAATGAGCTGTGATTCTTTCGGGAGGCTGCCGTCCGGCAGTCTCGTAAGCCAATCTGATGATGCTTTTAATCCAAAAAGAGAGAGAGGTAGAAGTTGCTTTTTGACCTCTCCTTTTACCTGAATAAACAACAAACAAGGAAGATGTTTGTCTAAAATCCTTTGTAGCATCTAAATAGAATTTTAGAGCGCGAACAACATCCAAATTGTGCAACAAACGTTCCTTCTTTGAAACTGGTTTTGGGCACAGAGAAGGTACGATAATCTCCTGGTTAATGTTTTTGTTAGAAACAACTTTTGGAAGAAAACCAGGTTTAGTACGTAAAACCACCTTATCTGCATGGAACACCAGATAAGGAGGAGAACACTGCAGAGCAGATAATTCTGAGACTCTTCTAGCAGAAGAAATCGCAACTAAAAACAAAACTTTCCAAGATAATAACTTAATATCAACGGAATGTAAGGGTTCAAACGGAACCCCCTGAAGAACTGAAAGAACTAAATTGAGACTCCAAGGAGGAGTCAAAGGTTTGTAAACAGGCTTGATTCTAACCAGAGCCTGAACAAAGGCTTGAACATCTGGCACAGCTGCCAGCTTTTTGTGAAGTAATACCGACAAGGCAGAAATCTGTCCCTTCAGGGAACTTGCAGATAATCCTTTTTCCAATCCTTCTTGAAGGAAGGATAGAATCCTAGGAATCTTAACCTTGTCCCAAGGGAATCCTTTAGATTCACACCAACAGATATATTTTTTCCAAATTTTATGGTAAATCTTTCTAGTCACAGGCTTTCTGGCCTGAACAAGAGTATCGATAACAGAATCTGAGAATCCTCGCTTCGATAAAATCAAGCGTTCAATCTCCAAGCAGTCAGCTGGAGTGAAACCAGATTCGGATGTTCGAACGGACCCTGAACAAGAAGGTCTCGTCTCAAAGGTAGCTTCCAAGGTGGAGCCGATGACATATTCACCAGATCTGCATACCAAGTCCTGCGTGGCCACGCAGGAGCTATCAAGATCACCGACGCCCTCTCCTGCTTGATCCTGGCTATCAGCCTGGGGATGAGAGGAAATGGCGGGAACACATAAGCTAGTTTGAAGGTCCAAGGTGCTACTAGTGCATCCACTAGAGCCGCCTTGGGATCCCTGGATCTGGCCCCGTAGCAAGGAACTTTGAAGTTCTGACGAGAGGCCATCAGATCCATGTCTGGAATGCCCCACAGGTGAGTGACTTGGGCAAAGATTTCCGGATGGAGTTCCCACTCCCCCGGATGCAATGTCTGCCGACTCAGAAAATCCGCTTCCCAATTTTCCACTCCTGGGATGTGGATAGCAGACAGGTGGCAGGAGTGAGACTCCGCCCAAAGAATAATTTTGGTTACTTCTTCCATCGCTAGGGAACTCCTTGTTCCCCCCTGATGGTTGATGTACGCAACAGTCGTCATGTTGTCTGATTGAAACCGTATGAACCTGGTCCTCGCAAGCTGGGGCCAGGCCTGGAGAGCATTGAATATCGCTCTCAGTTCCAGAATATTTATCGGTAGAAGAGATTCTTCCCGAGACCAAAGACCCTGAGCTTTCAGGGATCCCCAGACCGCGCCCCAGCCTATCAGACTGGCGTCGGTCGTGACAATGACCCACTCTGGTCTGTGGAACATCATCCCTTGAGACAGATTGTCCAGGGACAGCCACCAACGGAGTGAGTCTCTGGTTCTCTGATTTACTTGTATCTTCGGAGACAAGTCTGTATAGTCCCCATTCCACTGACTGAGCATGCACAGTTGTAATGGTCTTAGATGAATGCGCGCAAAAGGAACTATGTCCATCGCCGCCACCATCAACCCGATCACTTCCATGCACTGAGCTATGGAAGGAAGCGGAACGGAATGAAGTATCCGACAAGAGTCCAGAAGCTTTGTTTTTCTGGCCTCTGTTAGAAAGATCCTCATTTCTAAGGAGTCTATAATTGTTCCCAAGAAGGGAACCCTTGTTGACGGGGATAGAGAACTCTTTTCCACGTTCACTTTCCAGCCGTGAGATCTGAGAAAGGCCAGGACAATGTCCGTGTGAGCCTTTGCTTGAGGAAGGGACGACGCTTGAATCAGAATGTCGTCCAGGTAAGGTACTACTGCAATGCCCCTTGGTCTTAGCACCGCTAGAAGGGACCCTAGTACCTTTGTGAAAATCCTTGGAGCAGTGGCTAATCCGAAAGGAAGCGCCACGAACTGGTAATGTTTGTCCAGGAATGCAAACCTTAGGAACCGATGATGTTCCTTGTGGATAGGAATATGTAGATACGCATCCTTTAAATCCACCGTGGTCATGAATTGACCTTCCTGGATGGAAGGAAGGATAGTTCGAATGGTTTCCATCTTGAACGATGGGACCTTGAGAAATTTGTTTAAGATCTTGAGATCTAGGATTGGTCTGAACGTTCCCTCTTTTTTGGGAACTATGAACAGATTGGAGTAGAACCCCATCCCTTGTTCTCTTAATGGAACAGGATGAATCACTCCCATTTTTAACAGGTCTTCTACACAATGTAAGAACGCCTGTCTTTTTATGTGGTCTGAAGACAACTGCGACCTGTGGAACCTCCCCCTTGGGGGAAGTCCCTTGAATTCCAGAAGATAACCCTGGGAGACTATTTCTAGCGCCCAAGGATCCAGAACATCTCTTGCCCAGGCCTGAGCGAAGAGAGAGAGTCTGCCCCCCACCAGATCCGGTCCCGGATCGGGGGCCAATATTTCATGCTGTCTTGGTAGCAGTGGCAGGTTTCTTGGCCTGCTTTCCCTTGTTCCAGCCTTGCATTGGTCTCCAAGCTGGCTTGGCCTGAGAAGTATTACCCTCTTGCTTAGAGGACGTAGCACCTTGGGCTGGTCCGTTTTTACGAAAGGGACGAAAATTAGGTCTATTTTTTGCCTTGAAGGGCCGATCCTGAGGAAGGGCGTGGCCCTTACCCCCAGTGATATCAGAGATAATCTCTTTCAAGTCAGGACCAAACAGCGTTTTCCCCTTGAAAGGAATGTTTAGTAGCTTGTTCTTGGAAGACGCATCAGCCGACCAAGATTTCAACCAAAGCGCTCTGCGCGCCACAATAGCAAACCCAGAGTTCTTAGCCGCTAACTTAGCCAATTGCAAAGAGGCGTCTAGAGTGAAAGAATTAGCCAATTTAAGAGCATTGATTCTGTCCATAATCTCCTCATAAGGAGGAGAGTCACTATCGAGCACCTTAAGCAGTTCATCAAACCAGAAATATGCGGCAGTAGTGACAGGGACAATGCATGAAATGGGTTGTAGAAGGTAACCCTGCTGAACAAACATCTTTTTAAGCAAACCTTCTAATTTTTTATCCATAGGATCTTTAAAAGCACAACTATCCTCTATGGGAATAGTGGTGCGTTTGTTTAAAGTAGAAACCGCTCCCTCGACCTTGGGGACTGACTGCCATAAGTCCTTTCTGGGGTCGACCATAGGAAACAATTTTTTAAATATGGGGGGAGGGACGAAAGGAATACCGGGCCTTTCCCATTCTTTATTAACAATGTCCGCCACCCGCTTGGGTATAGGAAAAGCTTCTGGGAGCCCCGGCACCTCTAGGAACTTGTCCATTTTACATAGTTTCTCTGGGATGACTAAATTTTCACAATCATCCAGAGTGGATAATACCTCCTTAAGCAAAATGCGGAGATGTTCCAATTTAAATTTAAATGTAATCACATCAGATTCAGCCTGCTGAGAAATGTTCCCTAAATCAGTAATTTCTCCCTCAGACAAAACCTCCCTGGCCCCCTCAGATTGGGTTAGGGGCCCTTCAGAGATATTAATATCAGCGTCGTCATGCTCTTCAGTAACTAAAACAGAGCAGCCACGCTTACGCTGACAAGGGTTAATTTTGGCTAAAATGTTTTTGACAGAATTATCCATTACAGCCGTTAATTGTTGCATAGTAAGGAGTATTGGCGCGCTAGATGTACTAGGGGCCTCCTGAGTGGGCAAGACTCGTGTAGACGAAGGAGGGAATGATGCAGTACCATGCTTACTCCCCTCACTTGAGGAATCATCTTGGGCATCATTGTCATTATCACATAAATCACATTTATTTAAATGAATAGGAATTCTGGCTTCCCCACATTCAGAACACAGTCTATCTGGTAGTTCAGACATGTTAAACAGGCATAAACTTGATCAGAAAGTACAAAAAAACGTTTTAAAATAAAACCGTTACTGTCACTTTAAATTTTAAACTGAACACACTTTATTACTGCAATTGCGAAAAAACATGAAGGAATTGTTCAAAATTCACCAAATTTTCACCACAGCGTCTTAAAGCCTTGAAAAAATTGCACACCAATTTTGGAAGCTTTAACCCTTAAAATAACGGAACCGGAGCCGTTTTAAGCTTTAAACCCCCTTACAGTCCCTGGTATCTGCTTTGCTGAGACCCAACCAAACCCAAAGGGGAATACGATACCAAATGACGCCTTCAGAAGTCTTTTATAAGTATCAGAGCTCCTCTCACATGCGACTGCATGCCATGCCTCTCAAAAACAAGTGCGCAACACCGGCGCGAAAATGAGACTCTGCCTATGCTTTGGGAAAGCCCCTAAAGAATAAGGTGTCTAAAACAGTGCCTGCCGATATTATTATATCAAAATACCCAGATAAAATGATTCCTCAAGGCTAAATATGTGTTAATAATCAATCGATTTAGCCCAGAAAAAGTCTACAGTTTAAATAAGCCCTTGTGAAGCCCTTATTTACAATCGTAATAAACATGGCTTACCGGATCCCATAGGGAAAATGACAGCTTCCAGCATTACATCGTCTTGTTAGAATGTGTCATACCTCAAGCAGCAAGGGACTGCAAACTGTTCCCCCAACTGAAGTTAATTGCTCTCAACAGTCCTGTGTGGAACAGCCATGGATTTTAGTTACGGTTGCTAAAATCATTTTCCTCATACAAACAGAATTCTTCATCTCTTTTCTGTTTCTGAGTAAATAGTACGTACCAGCACTATTTGAAAATAACAAACTCTTGATTGAATAATGAAAAACTACAGTTAAACACTAAAAAACTCTAAGCCATCTCCGTGGAGATGTTGCCTGTACAACGGCAAAGAGAATGACTGGGGTAGGCGGAGCCTAGGAGGGATCATGTGACCAGCTTTGCTGGGCTCTTTGCCATTTCCTGTTGGGGAAGAGAATATCCCCACAAGTAAGGATGACGCCGTGGACCGGACACACCTATGTTGGAGAAAACGCTCTTTGTGAAACCTAATAACATTATTAAGCCCCGCTATGTTCATTATTTAATAGTATAGCTGTGGGCAAGAAGCAACTTGTGCGTCTCACAGACTGAATGAATGAGCTAGAGATCTAGGAATACAGCACACACTAAAAACACCAACTACACACACACAACATGCAGGGGACACTGGCGCACGTCTAGATGCCTATGCACAGCGCACAGCAACTACACACACACACAACATGCAGGAGACACTGGCGCACGTCTAGATGCCTATGCACAGTGCACAGCAACTACACACACACACAACATGCAGGAGACACTGGCACACGTCTAGATGCCTATGCACAGTGCACAGCAACTACACACACAACATGCAGGAGACACTGGCGCACGTCTAGATGCCTATGCACAGTACACAGCAACTACACACACAACATGCAGGAGACACTGGCGCACGTCTAGATGCCTATGCACAGTACACAGCAACTACACACACAACATGCAGGAGACACTGGCGCACGCCTAGATGCCTATGCACGGTGCACAGCAACTACACACACAACATGCAGGAGACACTGGCGCACGTCTAGATGCCTATGCACAGTGCACAGCAACTACACACACAACATGCAGGAGACACTGGCGCACGTCTAGATGCCTATGCACAGTACACAGAAACTACACACACAACATGCAGGAGACACTGGCGCACGTCTAGATGCCTATGCACAGTACACAGCAACTACACACACAACATGCAGGAGACACTGGCGCACGTCTAGATGCCTATGCACAGTGCACAGCAACTACACACACAACATGCAGGAGACACTGGCGCACGTCTAGATGCCTATGCACAGTGCACAGCAACTACACACACAACATGCAGGAGACACTGGCGCACGTCTAGATGCCTATGCACAGTGCACAGCAACTACACACACAACATGCAGGAGACACTGGCGCACGTCTAGATGCCTATGCACAGTACACAGCAACTACACACACAACATGCAGGAGACACTGGCGCACGTCTAGATGCCTATGCACAGTGCACAGCAACTACACACACAACATGCAGGAGACACTGGCGCACGTCTAGATGCCTATGCACAGTGCACACCAACTACATACACAACATGCAGGAGACACTGGCGCACGTCTAGATGCCTATGCACAGTACACAGCAACTACACACACAACATGCAGGAGACACTGGCGCACGTCTAGATGCCTATGCACAGTACACAGCAACTACACACACACACAACATGCAGGAGACACTGGCGCACGTCTAGATGCCTATGCACAGTGCACAGCAACTACATACACAACATGTAGGGGACACAGGTGCAAGGCAAGTCACAGATGCCAATGCACAGTAAGCAGTATGATGCCCAGTGCAAAGCAAAACACAAAATGTAACGATTGGTACCGAGAATAACACACACATTAGATTATGCAAAGCAAATCACACACAGCAAATCCCATGCATGTTACACTATGAACAGAAAATCACACGTACGTTACATCATAAACAGCAAATCACACGTTACATAAAACACAGCAAATCATATGCATGTTACACTATGAACAGCAAATCACACACATTACATCATACACAGCAAAACGTACATATGTTACAATATGCAGAGCAAATCACACACAAATTACATTATACACAGCAAATCACAGACACGTTACATCATACACAGCAAATCACAGACATGTTACATCATACACAGCAGACACGTTACATCATACACAGCAAAATACACATGTTACAATATGCATAGCAAATCACACACATTACATCATACACAGCAAAACGTACATATGTTACAATATGCAGAGCAAATCACACACACGTTACATTATGCACAGCAAATCACAGACATGTTACATTATACACAGCTAATCACATGCATGTTACATTATGCACAGCAAATCACACGCACGTTACATTATGCACAGCAAATCACAGACATGTTACATTATGCACAGCTAATCACATGCATGTTACATTATGCACAGCAAATCACACGCACGTTACATTATGCACAGCAAATCACAGACATGTTACATTATGCACAGCTAATCGCATGCATGTTACATTATACACAGCAAATCACATGTTACATTATGCACAGCAAATCACACATGTTACATTATGCACAGCAAATCACAGACATGTTACATTATGCACAGCAAATCACACGCACGTTACATTATGCACAGCAAATCACAGACATGTTACATTATGCACAGCTAATCGCATGCATGTTACATTATACACAGCAAATCACATGTTACATTATGCACAGCAAATCACACATGTTACATTATGCACAGCAAATCACAGACATGTTACATTATGCACAGCTAATCACATGCATGTTACATTATACACAGCAAATCACACATGTTACATTATGCACAGCTAATCACATGCATGTTACATTATACACAGCAAATCACACATGTTACATTATGCACAGCAAATCACACATGTTACATTAAGCACAGCTAATCACATGCATGTTACACAATGAACAGCAAATCACATGCATGTTACATTATACACAGCTAATCATATGCATGTTACATTATACACAGCAAATCACAGACATGTTACATTATACACAGCAAATCACAGACATGTTACATTATACACAGCAAATCACACATGTTACATTATACACAGCTAATCATATGCATGTTACATTATACACAGCAAATCACAGACATGTTACATTATACACAGCAAATCACACATGTTACATTATACACAGCAAATCACACATGTTACATTATACACAGCAAATCACACATGTTACATTATACACAGCAAATCACACATGTTACATTATACACAGCAAATCACACATGTTACATTATACACAGCAAATCACACATGTTACATTATGCACAGCAAATCACACACGTTACATTATGCACAGCTAATCACATGCATGTTACATTATACACAGCAAATCACATGTTACATTATGCACAGCAAATCACACATGTTACATTATACACAGCAAATCACAGACATGTTACATTATGCACAGCTAATCATATGCATGTTACATTATACACAGCAAATCACAGACATGTTACATTATACACAGCAAATCACAGACATGTTACATTATGCACAGCAAATCACACATGTTACATTAAGCACAGCTAATCACATGCATGTTACACAATGAACAGCAAATCACACACACGTTACATTATGCACAGCAAATCACAGACATGTTACATTATGCACAGCTAATCACATGCATGTTACATTATACACAGCAAATCACATGTTACATTATGCACAGCAAATCACACATGTTACATTATGCACAGCTAATCACATGCATGTTACATTATACACAGCAAATCACATGTTACATTATGCACAGCAAATCACAGACATGTTACATTATGCACAGCTAATCACATGCATGTTACATTATACACAGCAAATCACATGTTACATTATTCACAGCAAATCACATGCATGTTACATTATGCACAGCTAATCACATGCATGTTACATTATACACAGCAAATCACACATGTTACATTATGCACAGCTAATCGCATGCATGTTACATTATACACAGCAAATCACACATGTTACATTATGCACAGCAAATCACAGACATGTTACATTATGCACAGCTAATCACATGCATGTTACATTATACACAGCAAATCACACATGTTACATTATGCACAGCTAATCGCATGCATGTTACATTATGCACAGCAAATCACACATGTTACATTATACACAGCAAATCACACATGTTACATTATGCACAGCTAATCGCATGCATGTTACATTATGCACAGCAAATCACACATGTTACATTATACACAGCAAATCACACATGTTACATTATGCACAGCTAATCGCATGCATGTTACATTATGCACAGCAAATCACACATGTTACATTATGCACAGCAAATCACACATGTTACATTAAGCACAGCTAATCACATGCATGTTACACTATGAACAGCAAATCACACATGTTACATTATGCACAGCTAATCGCATGCATGTTACATTATGCACAGCAAATCACACATGTTACATTATGCACAGCAAATCACACATGTTACATTAAGCACAGCTAATCACATGCATGTTACACTATGAACAGCAAATTACACGTTACATCATACACAGCAAAATGTACATATGTTACAACATGCAAAGCAAATCACACACAAATTACATTATATACAGCAAATCACACACATTACATTATACATGGCAAATCACAGGCACGTTACATCATACACAGCAAATCACAGACACGTTACATTATACACAGCAAATCACAGGCACGTTACATCATACACAGCAAATCACAGACACGTTACATGATACACAGCAAAATACACGTTACAATATGCATAGCAAATCACACACACATTACATTATGCACAGCTAATCACACGCATGTTACATTATGCACGGCAAATCACAGGCACGTTACATTATGCACAGCAAATCACACGCACGTAACATTATGCACAGCAAATCACAGACACACAGGTTACATTATTCACAACAAATCACACACACGTTACATAATGCACAGCAAATCAAACACATGTTACATTGTGCACAGCTAATCACATGCATGTTACATTATACACAGCAAATCACACATGTTACATTATGCACAGCAAATCACACACGTTACATTATGCACAGCTAATCACATGCATGTTACATTATACACAGCAAATCACACACGTTACATTATGCACAGCAATTCACACGCACGTTACATTATACACAGCAAATCACACACAATTTACATAATGCACAGCAAATCACATGCACGTTACATTATGCACAGCAAATCACATGTGCATTACATAATGGATAATATGGATAATAACTGTAGTATAAACACTTACTCTATGGATAATAATTGTACTATACATACTTACTCTATGGATAATAACTGTAGTATATACACTTACCCTATGGATAGGGACTGTAGTATACACACTTACCCTATGGATAATAACTGCAGTATACAAACTTACCCTATGGATAGGGACTGTAGTATACACACTTACCCTATGGATAATAACTGTAGTATACACACTTACCCTATGGATAGGGACTGTAGTATACACACTTACCCTATGGATAGGGACTGTAGTATACACACTTACCCTATGGATAATAACTGCAGTATACAAACTTACCCTATGGATAATAACTGTAGTATATTTTTTGGGATAATGATAGAGTATTTCTTATATTGTACCCCTTATCAATAATACGTTGCTATCAATACTAAACAATGGAAATATGATCTCCAACTTATGTGGAGGGAATCAGTCAAATAAGTAATATTATAGAGTATATACTTTATTTATATTGAGGGGGGGGTGCTCGCTGTTCATTGAACAAAGAAAAAAAGAAGGAGAAAAGCGAACAGAAAATAGAGCACTCACAAAAAATGGCATAGAAGGCTACTCAGTGTAGTTAAATGTAATTAAAATTTAACATGTATTAAATGATTTGAGAATAAAAACTACTATAATAGTAGTGAGTAATACTTAGATTAAAAGAAACACACACAAATGGTGGCTGTCTATCCACATAATGCCCCATAAATACAATAATTACAAAACCAAGGCCTAGATTTTTTGATCGGAACAGCCAATAGAATGCGAGCTCAATCTGATTGGCTGATCGGATCAGCCAATCGGATTGAACTTGATTCTGATTGGCTGATTCCATTATCCAATCAGAATTTTCCTACCTTAATTCCGATTGGCTGATAGAATCAGCCAATCGGAATTCGAGGGACGCCATCTTGGATGACGTCCCTTAAAGGAACCGTCATTCTTCAGTAGGACGTCGTCGGAAGAAGATGGGTCCGCGCTGGAGGTCTTCACGATGGAGCCGGTCCTCATCGGATGAAGATAGAAGATGCCGCTTGGAAGAAGATGGTTGCCGGTCCGGATCTACTCTTCTTCCCGGATAGGATGAAGACTTTGGACCCTCTTCTGGACTTCTTCAGCCGTCGGATGATGGATGTCTAGCCCCCGCTTGGGCTTGGATGAAGATTTCGGAGCCTGGAACGATCGGTGATACCTGGCATGGTGAAGACAAGGTAGGAAGATCTTCAGGGGCTTAGTGTTAGGTTTATTTAAGGGGGGTTTGGGTTAGATTAGGGGTATGTGGGTGGTGGGTTGTAATGTTGGGGGGGGTATTGTATGTTTTTTTTACAGGCAAAAGAGCTGAATTCTTTGGGGCATGCCCCGCAAAGGGCCCTGTTCAGGGCTGGTAAGGTAAAAGAGCTTTGAACTTTTGTAATTTAGAATAGGGTAGGGCATTTTTTTATTTTGGGGGGCTTTGTTATTTTATTAGGGGGCTTAGAGTAGGTGTAATTAGTTTAAAATTGTTGTAATTTTTTTCTAATGTTTGTAAATATTTTTTTATTTTTTGTAACTTAGTTCTTTTTTATTTTTTGTACTTTAGTTAGTTTATTTAATTGTATTTATTTGTAGGAATTGTATTTAACCCCTTAGTGACCGAGGACGTGCAGGGTACGTCTGAAAAAAAAAGGCAGTTAACGCCTGACGACGTACCCTGCACGTCCTCGGCTAAAGTGAGTGCTGGAAGCGATCAAGATCGCTTCCAGGCACTATTACAGTACTGCAGGGATGCCTCGATGTCTGGGCATCCCTGCAGTGCTGTTACGGAGTGCCGGGACCGGAGCGATCACTCCCCCTTGAGTGATCACTTCCGGTTTTGCTCCACGTGGAGCCCGGCAGTGCAGCAGAGCATCGGAAGCGATCGGACACGCTTCCGATGCTCTGCTAGTGTGCTAAGTGCCTCGGTGGGTCGAGGCACTTAGTTAGTGTATAAATAAACTTAAAAATGGGAATAAATAAATAAAATTTAAAATAAAAAAGCCCCACATATAGCGCCCCCCCCCCTCCCCCATGAGGCTTCCAAAATGGCGATGCCCGGTGCATCATGGGGCATCTGGGGGTGTCCCTAGCCTGTCTCACCATAGGGGCAAGCTAGGGTCACCCAATCTGAGCCTTCTTAGAAAAAAAAAAAAATAATAATAAAATACCCCATTTGTCTGATCATGTCAATATTTGTAAATATTGACTCTGATCAGTGTGGATCTCCCTCCCTCTCCTCACTTGCCATTTTGTTGGAGAAAGAGAGAGACCTGTATTTTAGCAGAGAGAGATTTATTTCTTTTATTTGTTAAAAAATTTAAAATCCAAAGGCTCTTTTCAGAGCCATTAACCCCTAGCTTGCCAGTGATCACTATAAATCACTGGCAGTAGCACAGCTGCACTTTTTTTTGCTGTCTGTGCATTTTTTTAGGGGTTAATTTTTGTTGTTGTATTTTTTTTAAAAAACTCAAAGGCTCCTTTCAGAGCCATTTAGCTAATTTAATTTAATTTAAAGACTATTTAACCCCTAGCTTGCCAGTGATCGCTATACATCACTGGCATTAGCATAGCTGTAATTTTTTGCTGTCTGTGCATTTTTTAGGGGTTAATTTTTGTTGTTGTAATTTTTTAAAAACCTAAACGCTCCTTTCAGAGCCATTTAGCTAATTTAATTTAATTTAAATAGTATTTAACCCCTAGCTTGCCAGTGATCGCTATACATCACTGGCATTAGCATAGCTGTACTTTTTTGCTGTCTGTGAATTTTTTTAGGGGTTAATTTGTGTTGTTGTAATTTTTAAAAAAACCAAAGGCTCCTTTCAGAGCCATTTAGCTAATTTAATTTAATTTAAAGAGTATTTAACCCCTAGCTTGCCAGTGATCGCTATAAATCACTGGCATTAGCATAGCTCTACATTTTTGCTGTCTGTGCATTTTTTTAGGGGTTAATTTTTGTTGTTGTAATTTTTTAAAAACCTAAACGCTCCTTTCAGAGCCATTTAGCTAATTTAATTTGATTTAAAGAGTATTTAACCCCTAGCTTGCCAGTGATCGCTATAAATCACTGGCATTAGCATAGCTGTACTTTTTAAAAAAAAAAACCAAAGGCCATTTAGTTAATTTAATTTAAAGAGTATTTAACCCCTAGCTTGCCAGTGATCGCTATAAATCACTGGCATTAGCATAGCTGTACTTTTTTTTAAAAAAACCCAAAGGCCATTTAGTTAATTTAATTTAAAGAGTATTTAACCCCTAGCTTGCCAGTGATCGCTATAAATCACTGGCATTAGCATAGCTGTACTTTTTTTAAAAAAAACCCAAAGGCCATTTAGTTAATTAATTAATTTTGGTTTTCTGTGACAGATACAAAAATGTCACAGAAAAGATATAGTGTTGAGGAGGCGTATGCCATCCTTGCGTCAGAGTCAGATGCCTCTATGTCTGACTCAGACCCCAATTTTGACCCTGCCATATGCTCAGATACATCATTAGATGCAGTCTCAACTGATAGCGATGTATCTGTGGCTGCTAGCCCCCCTGCCAGCCCCCCTGCTAGCCCCCCTGCCAGCCCCCCTGCTAGAAGGAGGCGTGTTGCTGCCATTGCCGCTGAAGAGTGGGTAACGCCTCATCTCCAGAGGCCAGATATCCCACCCTTCACAGCAAATGCTGGCATAAATATAGATGTGGCAGGTTTTAGCCCCCAACAGTTTCTGGAGGTGTTTCTGGGTGATGATGTATTGGGGAACATTGTCGCCCAAACTAATTTATATGCCCATCAGTACCGTGCTGCAAAGCCTGAAACATATTTGGCAAAGCAGCAATGGGCCCCCATCAATGTGCCAGAATTTAAAAAATTCTGGGCATTGACTATGCTGATGGGCATCATAAAGAAACCCTCCGTTCGCTCCTACTGGAGCAGTAGCCCCATCTGCTCTACCCCCATTTTCTCCCAGAGTATGTCGAGGCAGAGATATGAAATGATTCTTCATTTCATGCACTTCAGCGACAACAGCCTGTGCCCCCCTAGGGAGCATCCCCAATTTGACAGGCTGTATAAAATCCGCCCCCTGATTACCCACTTTTCTGCCAGGTTTGCAGAGGCTTATACACCTGGAAGGAATATATGCGTTGATGAATCCCTGATGAAGTATAAGGGAAGGCTGGGATTCAAGCAGTATATTCCTTCCAAGCGCTCCAGGTATGGGGTAAAGGTGTATAAGCTCTGTGAGAGCGAGACTGGGTATACTCAGGCCTTCCGGGTGTATGAGGGAAAGGATAGCCACCTTGACCCTCCAGGTTGCCCAGAACATATGGGAACCACTGGCAAGATTGTCTGGGACCTGATATTACCCCTAATGAACAAAGGGTATCACTTGTACTTAGACAATTTTTATACAAGTGTCCTTTTGTTCAAGCTACTGTATTGCTTTGATACAGTAGCTTGCGGTACTATTAAAAAGAACCGCAAAGGTTTCCCAGGACAACTTGTACGCACCCGGCTACGAAGGGGGGAGACCTCTGCTCTGCGCCAAGAGGAGCTGTTGGCACTGAAGTACAGAGACAAGAAGGATGTATACCTTCTTACCACCATCCACACAGAGAGGACGGTGGCGGTCTCTGTACGTGGCAGAGCTGAGATCATAAGGAAGCCAGTGTGCATCAAATCTTATAACCGGCATATGGGTGGGGTTGATCTGGCAGATCAGCTGCTGCAGCCCTACCTAATTATGCGGAAGACAAGGGCCTGGTACAAAAAGGTTGCAATTTACCTAATGCAGATTGCAACCCACAACGCTTTTTTGTTGTTCAAAAAAGCAAACCCCGGAATGAAACTGACTTTTTTACAATTTCAGCTCCAGATCATTTCGGGGATTTTGTACCATGATGCACCTGCTCCCCGGGCGGTGATGGGAGAGAGCAGAGTTGGGGCTACTCATTTTATTTTTAAAATCCCCCCTACTGCCGCAAAGCAGAGACCACAAAAAAAATGCAGAGTCTGTACCAAGAGGGGGCAGAGAAGGGACACTGTATATCACTGTCCTGATTGCCCTGGACAGCCTGGACTCTGCATTGGGGACTGCTTCAAGCGGTACCATACAATGGTCAATTTTTAAAAAATAAATAAATTTGCTGTTATTTTTTTTTTGTTATGTTTACTGTTAAATTTTTTGTTATTTTTTTACTTTTAATGTGCCAGATTTTTACATTTCACTAATATATTTTTTTTTCTAAAATGGGGCTGTTCTTTTTTTTTTTTTTACAAAAACCCCTGTCAAACCTATGCATGGGGACATAGGTGTACTCAGGGTGCCTAGCAGAAAACAACCTGTAGTATTTTTTTTTGCACTAACTTACAACAGTCTCTCCTAAATCATAGTCAAAAAGCAATGTGTGTGTAAAAATGAAAATTGAAAAAATGCCACCATACACTTTCTCCAATTTTTTTTAGCTAAAACAGTTACTTCAAATGCATCAAAGCACACCATATACAATACCTTGGGGTGTCAACATTTCAAAAATATGCACATTCATGGCAATAAATAAAAGTGGGGTTTACAATAGGCCCCAAACTAAAGATAGGCCTATCAGAAGAAATACTCTCACTTAATAACTAAAATCACAAGTCATAAAATTGTAACATAACCTTCCCAAAATCCTGGCAAACCTATGCATGGGGGGCATAGGTGTACTCAGGGTGCCTAGCAGAAAACAACCTGAAGTATTTTTTTGCACTAACTTACAACAGTCTCTCCTAAATCATAGTCAAAAAGCAATGTGTGTGTAAAAATGAAAATTGAAAAAATGCCACCATACACTTTCTCCAATTTTTTTTAGCTAAAACAGTTACTTCAAATGCATCAAAGCACACCATATACAATACCTTGGGGTGTCAACATTTCAAAAATATGCACATTCATGGAAACAAATAAATTGGGGTATGTTAAAATACCCCCAAAAAGACAATAGGCAAAGAAAATATGTTAAATGTGAAAAAAAAATCACAAACGCATGTTGGACATTTGGCATTACACCCCCCGAACAAGCCAAGAAACTTATGCATAGGTGGTATCACTGTACTCAGGAGATGTTGGTGAACACATATTGGGGTCTTCTTTGGCAGTAACACATAACAGGAGCTGAGAATTCATGTCTAAAGTACAATGTGTGTGAAAAATAACACACAAAAAATGACTGCCTAATAGTTTGACAAAGAATTAGTGCATGGAAAGTGTTAAAATACCAGCATTTGAAATACCCTAGGGTGTCTACTTTTCAAAAATATATGGTTTGATGGGGGTAAATTACATTGGCCGGCTTCAGAAATGTCCTACATAGGACATGGGTGCATGGGATGTGAAAATTCCAAGTTGAAAAACTGGAATGCGCCCCCTAAAAATAAGGCCTTTTAGCCCCCAGAGAACCCGACACACCTATACATGGGTGGTATCACTGTACTCAGGAGATGTTGTTGAATACATATTGAGGTTTTTTTTTGGCAGTAACACATAACAGGGACTGAGAATATATGCCTAAAGTACAATGTGTGTGAAAAATAATGCAAAAAAATGACTACCTAAAAGTTTGACAAAGACTAGTGGTTGAATTAGTGCATGGAAAGTGTTAAAATACCAGCATTTGAAATACCCTAGGGTGTCTACTTTTCAAAAATATATGGTTTGATGGGGGTAATTTACATTGGCCGGCTTCAGAAATGTCCCAAATAGGACATGGGTGCATGATGACAGATGTGAAAATTCCAAGTTGAAAAACTGGAATGCGCCCCCTAAAATTAAGGCCTTTTAGCCCCCAGAGAACCCGACACACCTATACATGGGGGGTATCACTGTACTCAGGAGATGTTGTTGAATACATATTGAGGTTTTTTTTGGCAGTATCACATAACAGGGACTGAGAATATATGCCTAAAGTACAATGTGTGTGAAAAATAATGCAAAAAAATGACTACCTAAAAGTTTGACAAAGACTAGTGGTTGAATTAGTGCATGGAAAGTGTTAAAATACCAGCATTTGAAATACCCTAGGGTGTCTACTTTTCAAAAATATATGGTTTGATGGGGGTAATTTACATTGGCCGGCTTCAGAAATGTCCCAAATAGGACATGGGTGCATGATGACAGATGTGAAAATTCCAAGTTGAAAAACTGGAATGCGCCCCCTAAAATTAAGGCCTTTTAGCCCCCAGAGAACCCGACACACCTATACATGGGGGGTATCACTGTACTCAGGAGATGTTGTTGAATACATATTGAGGTTTTTTTTGGCAGTAACACATAACAGGGACTGAGAATATATGCCTAAAGTACAATGTGTGTGAAAAATAATTCAAAAAAATGACTACCTAAAAGTTTGACAAAGACTAGTGGTTGAATTAGTGCATGGAAAGTGTTAAAATACCAGCATTTGAAATACCCTAGGGTGTCTACTTTTCAAAAATATATGGTTTGATGGGGGTAATTTGCATTGTCCGGCTTCAGAAATGTCCCAAATAGGACATGGGTGCATGATGACAGATGTGAAAATTCCAAGTTGAAAAACTGGAATGCCCCCCCTAAAATTAAGGCCTTTTAGCCCCCAGAGAACACGACACACCTATACATGGGGGGTATCACTGTACTCAGGAGATGTTGTTTAATACATATTGAGGTTTTTTTTGGCAGTAACACATAACAGGGACTGAGAATATATGCCTAAAGTACAATGTGTGTGAAAAATAATGCAAAATAATGACTACCTAAAAGTTTGACAAAGACTAGTGGTTGAATTAGTGCATGGAAAGTGTTAAAATACCAGCATTTGAAATACCCTAGGGTGTCTACTTTTCAAAAATATATGGTTTGATGGGGGTAATTTACATTGGCCGGCTTCAGAAATGTCCCAAATAGGACATGGGTGCATGATGACAGATATGAAAATTCCAAGTTGAAAAACTGGAATGCGCCCCCTAAAATTAAGGCCTTTTAGCCCCCAGAGAACCCGACACACCTATACATGGGGGGTATCACTGTACTCAGAAGTTGTTGTTGAACACATATTGAGGTGTTTTTGGTCAGTAACATATAACAGGAACTGAGAATCCATGCCTAAAGTACAATGCGTGTGAAAAATAACACACCAAAATGACTACCCAAAAGTTTGACAAAGACTGGTGGTTGAATTAGTGCATGCAAAGTGTTAAAATACCAGCATTTGAAATACCCTAGGGTGTCTACTTTTTAAAAATATATGGTTTGATGGGGGTAATTTGCATTGTCCGGCTTCAGAAATGTCCCAAATAGGACATGGGTGCATGACGACAGATGTGAAAATTCCAAATTAAAAAACTGGAATGCGCCCCCTAAAAATAAGGCCTTTTAGCCCCCAGAGAACCCAACAGACCTATACATGGGTGGTATCACTGTACTCAGGAGATGCTGCTGAAGACATATTGGGGTGTTATTTGGCAGTAACCCTTAACGTTCTCAGTAAATGTATTCTTGAATTGCTATTTTGTCAAAAAATCACCATTTTTTTTTTTTTTTTTCAAACTTTGGCATAGATTGGTGGTAAAATAGTTGCATGGAAAGAGTCAAAATACTCCATGTTTAATACCTTAGGTTGTGTTCTTTTAAAAAATATATATATGTGAAGGGTTAATCAGGGATTCCTGACAGATATCAGTGTTCCAATGTAACTATCGCTAATTTTTTTAAAAATTTTTTGGAAATAGCAAAGTGCTACTTGTACTTATTGCCCTATAACTTGCAAAAAAAGCAAAGAACATGTAAACATTGAGTATTTCTAAACTCAGGACAAAATTTAGAAACTATTTAGCATGGGAGTTTTTTGGTAGTTGTTGAAGTGTAGGAGATTTTGAGGGTCAAAGTTAAAAAAGTGTGTTTTTTTCAATTTTTTCCTCATATTTTATAAAATTTTTTATAGTAAATTATAAGATATGATGAAAATAATGGTATCTTTAGAAAGTCCATTTAATGGCGAGAAAAACGGTATATAATATGTGTGGGTACAGTAAATGAGTAAGAGGAAAATTACAGCTAAACACAAACACCGCAGAAATGTAAAAATAGCCTTGGTCCCAAACGGACAGAAAATGGAAAAGTGCTGCGGTCATTAAGGGGTTAATTTACCACACTGTTTTTAAAAACCATGTTAGCAAAGAGAAAGAAACATATATATGCATGACGTTTCACAAATATTAATATATAGCGGCTAAATGGAACTAAAGCTCTAACTATCTACAAAAGTAAAACTTATTTATATCGTGAACTACTAGATTTTACAAAAAAACTCACTAAATGTCAATATGAAGAGTAAATCTGTGCAGACACTGTCAGTTTCTATAGGCTGACACACTCACAAAATAAACAAAAAAACACAGCTGATACGGTAAACACACACACTTCTACAAAACCAATAGGGATTACTATAAGGAACACACCTTAAAAACTGACCAATGAGGTAACACCCACACTTCTATAACATTTGACAATAGCCAATGGGAGTGAGCATTTCGGACACACCTTAGGATTTAACTAATGAGAAAACGGAAGTTCAAAGTAAAATAAACATGAAAGAATAGCCCTAGAAAATATCTAACAATAGCCCCAAAATATATCCAACTAAATACACAAAGAAACAAGTTAGACAAAACGAAACAGTATAACAAAATAAGAAAAAGTTTTGCGTAACGCAAACCGGAAGTGGTAATCGCCACTTCCGGTATTGCGAAAATGCTAATTAAACAGGGTATAAAAAGACCCCAAAAGATAAGAAAAACCAGTCTTGAGAAAGGTCAGTGTATGACCGAAACGCGTCGACTGGTAAGTGACACTCTGGTAGGATTATTTTGACTAAAAACCATCTGCACTATTATTATTTTTGTTTTTGGCAGAAAAGAATAGAGAACTGCTGAGAATTGCACTGACCGTTTGGGTCACCACCTAGAAGATAGATTGCACTTCACACTGGCGAGAGGAACATTAGGAGATAAGTTTCTACACTCCAATTGGGAGGAATAACAAGTACAAACTTTTACCCTATTTTGACATTTTGTTGGTTGTGTGACTGTTCACAATTTTTCAGGACTATTTTTTATTCATTTTTTTCATTTTTTTCGTGTTTTACATTGGGAGGGTTATTTATTTTTGCTCTCTATCACCATTGTCTGTGATCACCATTTTTACCAACTACTGAATATCAAGTTTGTTCACACAGCATTTTAACAATCGTTTGTTCACTTTGTTCTCTAATAACATTTGTTTTTCAATATTGTTTGTTTTTCAACATTTTTTGTTTTTAAACACTTTATCGTTTGTTCACCTTATTCTCTGAATATCATTTGTTGTTCAACATTGTCAGGAAACACCTTTAGACACTTAATTTTAGACACAATTACTATTATTATTATTTTTTGATACTATCAAACACTCTTCACTCACATTAGTTGATTGGGAGTTAATTGGGAGATTAAACTAGTAAATATTGCACAACTAGTAATATTGTACATCATAATAACCACATGATGCAAGACATTTAGTTACCTTTAGACAGACAAGGAAGTGTCTCTCTAGCAAGACCACCTACACTGTTCCACTCATACATCCGGATCACATTATTTGTAATTTTGCTTACATAAAATATTGTATAAGTAAACAATTGTTTTTATTTCTGATTTTAACTCATTGTAAAATCTTGGATCCTTGATTATTTAATTTTATTTTTGTTTTTATGGTATAACGTAATGTTAACTTTTTATGTATGTGTACAAATAAACTGACATAATTTTATATACTCTAGACCCGGCCATTTGGTTCTTGGCGCTTTAATTACCTCTTATCTGATTATCCATATCTGTTTGACCGCTAGGGGTCAATTTATTAAAGCAAAGGGTCCTTAGCAATTGGCGCTTAGTGTAACTTACCAATTTAATTTATTTATTGATAGTGTAGTGTTAGATTTAATTGTAGATAATTGTAGGTATTTTATTTAATTTATTTATTGATAGTGTAGTGTTAGGTTTAATTGTAACTTAGGTTAGGATTTATTTTACAGGTAATTTTGTAATTATTTTAACTATTTTAGCTATTAAATAGTTCTTAACTATTTAATAGCTATTGTACCTGGTTAAAATAAATACAAAGTTACCTGTAAAATAAATATTAATCCTAAAATAGCTATAATATAATTATAATTTATATTGTAGCTATATTAGGGTTTATTTTACAGGTAAGTATTTAGCTTTAAATAGGAATAATTTATTTAATAAGAGTTAATTAATTTCGTTAGATGTAAATTATATTTAACTTAGGGGGGGTGTTAGTGTTAGGGTTAGACTTAGCTTTAGGGGTTAATACATTTATTAGAATAGCGGTGAGCTTCAGTCGGCAGATTAGGGGTTAATGTTTGAAGTTAGGTGTCGGCGATGTTAGGGAGGGCAGATTAGGGGTTAATACTATTTATTATAGGGTTATTGAGGCGGGAGTGAGGCGGATTAGGGGTTAATACATTTATTATAGTAGCGCTCAGGTCCGGTCGGTAGATTAGGGGTTAATAAGTGTAGTTAGGTGGAGGCGACGTTGTGGGCAGCAGATTAGGGGTTAATAAATATAATATAGGGGTTGGCGATGTTAGGGCAGCAGATTAGGGGTACATAGGGATAATGTAGGTGGCGGGGGTGTACGGAGCGGCAGATTAGGGGTTTAAAAACAGAATTTATGTTTACCTGATAAATTACTTTCTCCAACGGTGTGTCCGGTCCACGGCGTCATCCTTACTTGTGGGATATTCTCTTCCCCAACAGGAAATGGCAAAGAGCCCAGCAAAGCTGGTCACATGATCCCTCCTAGGCTCCGCCTACCCCAGTCATTCGACCGACGTTAAGGAGGAATATTTGCATAGGAGAAACCATATGATACCGTGGTGACTGTAGTTAAAGAAAATAAATTATCAGACCTGATTAAAAAACCAGGGCGGGCCGTGGACCGGACACACCGTTGGAGAAAGTAATTTATCAGGTAAACATAAATTCTGTTTTCTCCAACATAGGTGTGTCCGGTCCACGGCGTCATCCTTACTTGTGGGAACCAATACCAAAGCTTTAGGACACGGATGAAGGGAGGGAGCAAATCAGGTCACCTAAATGGAAGGCACCACGGCTTGCAAAACCTTTCTCCCAAAAATAGCCTCAGAAGAAGCAAAAGTATCAAACTTGTAAAATTTGGTAAAAGTGTGCAGTGAAGACCAAGTCGCTGCCCTACATATCTGATCAACAGAAGCCTCGTTCTTGAAGGCCCATGTGGAAGCCACAGCCCTAGTGGAAGGAGCTGTGATCCTTTCAGGAGGCTGCCGTCCGGCAGTCTCGTAAGCCAATCTGATGATGCTTTTAATCCAAAAGGAGAGAGAGGTAGAAGTCGCTTTTTGACCTCTCCTTTTACCAGAATAAACAACAAACAAGGAAGATGTTTGTCTGAAATCTTTAGTAGCCTCTAAATAGAATTTTAGAGCGCGAACAACATCCAAATTGTGCAACAAACGTTCCTTCTTCGAAACTGGTTTCGGACAAAGAGAAGGTACGATAATCTCCTGGTTAATGTTTTTGTTAGAAAAAACTTTTGGAAGAAAACCAGGTTTAGTACGTAAAACCACCTTATCTGCATGGAACACCAGATAAGGAGGAGAACACTGCAGAGCAGATAATTCTGAAACTCTTCTAGCAGAAGAAATTGCAACCAAAAACAAAACTTTCCAAGATAATAACTTAATATCAACGGAATGTAAGGGTTCAAACGGAACCCCCTGAAGAACTGAAAGAACTAAGTTGAGACTCCAAGGAGGAGTCAAAGGTTTGTAAACAGGCTTGATTCTAACCAGAGCCTGAACAAAGGCTTGAACATCTGGCACAGCTGCCAGCTTTTTGTGAAGTAACACAGACAAGGCAGAAATCTGTCCCATCAAGGAACTTGCAGATAATCCTTTTTCCAATCCTTCTCGAAGGAAGGATAGAATCTTAGGAATCTTAACCTTGTCCCAAGGGAATCCTTTAGATTCACACCAACAGATATATTTTTTCCAAATTTTGTGGTAAATTTTTCTAGTTACAGGCTTTCTGGCCTGAACAAGAGTATCAATAACAGAATCTGAGAACCCTCGCTTTGATAAGATCAAGCGTTCAATCTCCAAGCAGTCAGCTGGAGTGGGACCAGATTCGGATGTTCGAACGGACCTTGAACAAGAAGGTCTCGTCTCAAAGGTAGCTTCCATGGTGGAGCCGATGACATATTCACCCGATCTGCATACCAAGTCCTGCGTGGCCACGCAGGAGCTATCAAGATCACTGACGCCCTCTCCTGATTGATCCTGGCTACCAGCCTGGGGATGAGAGGAAACGGCGGGAATACATAAGCTAGTTTGAAGGTCCAAGGTGCTACTAGTGCATCTACTAGAGTCGCCTTGGGATCCCTGGATCTGGACCCGTAGCAAGGAACCTTGAAGTTCTGACGAGAGGCCATCAGATCCATGTCTGGAATGCCCCACAGTTGAGTGATTTGGGCAAAGAGTTCCGGATGGAGTTCCTACTCCCCCGGATGCAATGTCTGACGACTCAGAAAATCCGCTTCCCAATTTTCCACTCCTGGGATGTGGATTGCAGACAGGTGGCAGGAGCGAGTCTCCGCCCATTGAATGATTTTGGTCACTTCTTCCATCGCCAGGGAACTCCTTGTTCCCCCCTGATGGTTGATGTACGCAACAGTCGTCATGTTGTCTGATTGAAACCGTATGAACTTGGCCCTCGCTAGCTGAGGCCAAGCCTTGAGAGCATTGAATATCGCTCTCAGTTCCAGAATATTTATCGGTAGAAGAGATTCTTCCCGAGACCAAAGACCCTGAGCTTTCAGGGATCCCCAGACCGCGCCCCAGCCCATTAGACTGGCGTCGGTCGTGACAATGACCACTCTGGTCTGCGGGAGGTCACCCCTTGTGACAGGTTGTCCAGGGACAGCCACCAACGGAGTGAGTCTCTGGTCCTCTGATGTACTTGTATCTTCGGAGACAAGTCTGTATAGTCCCCATTCCACTGACTGAGCATACACAGTTGTAATGGTCTTAGATGAATGCGCGCAAAAGGAACTATGTCCATTGCCGCTACCATCAAACCTATCACTTCCATGCACTGCGCTATGGAAGGAAGAGGAACGGAATGAAGTATCCGACAAGAGTTTAGAAGCTTTGTTTTTCTGGTCTCTGTCAGAAAAATCCTCATTTCTAAGGAGTCTATTATTGTTCCCAAGAAGGGAACTCTTGTCGACGGAGATAGAGAACTCTTTTCCACGTTCACTTTCCATCCGTGAGATCTGAGAAAGGCCAGGACTATGTCCGTGTGAGCCTTTGCTTGAGGAAGGGACGACGCTTGAATCAGAATGTCGTCCAAGTAAGGTACTACAGCAATGCCCCTTGGTCTTAGCACCGCCAGAAGGGACCCTAGTACCTTTGTGAAAATCCTTGGAGCAGTGGCTAATCCGAAAGGAAGCGCCACGAACTGGTAATGCTTGTCCAGGAATGCGAACCTTAGGAACCGATGATGTTCCTTGTGGACAGGAATATGTAAATACGCATCCTTCAAATCCACCGTGGTCAAGAATTGACCTTCCTGGATGGAAGGATTGTTCGAATGGTTTCCATTTTGGACGATGGAACCTTGAGAAACTTGTTTAGGATCTTGAGATCTAAGATTGGTCTGAACGTTCCCTCTTTTTTGGGAACTACGAACAGATTGGAGTAGAACCCCATCCCTCGTTCTTTTAATGGAACAGGATGAATCACTTCCAGAAGATAACCTTGGGAGACTATTTCTAGCGCCCAAGGATCCAGAACATCTCTTGCCCAAGCCTGAGTGAAGAGAGAGAGTCTGCCCCCCACCAAATCCGGTCCCGGATCGGGGGCCCGCATCTCATGCTGTCTTGGGAGCAGTGGCAGGTTTCTTGGCCTGCTTTCCTTTGTTCCAGCCTTGCATTGGTCTCCAGGCTGGAGTGGCTTGAGAAGTATTACCCTCCTGCTTAGAGGACGTAGCACTTGGGGCTGGTCCGTTTCTGCGAAAGGGACGAAAATTAGGTTTATTTTTGGCCTTGAAAGACCTATCCTGAGGAAGGGCGTGGCCCTTGCCCCCAGTGATATCAGAGATAATCTCTTTCAAGTCAGGGCCAAACAGTGTTTTCCCCTTGAAAGGAATGTCAAGCAATTTGTTCTTGGAAGACGCATCCGCTGACCAAGATTTTAACCAAAGCGCTCTGCGCGCCACAATAGCAAACCCAGAATTTTTCGCCGCTAACCTAGCCAATTGCAAGGTGGCGTCTAGGGTGAAAGAATTAGCCAATTTAAGAGCACGAATTCTGTCCATAATCTCCTCATAAGAAGAAGAATTACTAATAATCGCCTTTTCTAGCTCATCGAACCAGAAACACGCGGCTGTAGTGACAGGGACAATGCATGCAATTGGTTGTAGAAGGTAACCTTGCTGAACAAACATCTTTTTTAGCAAACCTTCTAATTTTTTATCCATAGGATCTTGGAAAGCACAACTATCTTCTATGGGTATAGTGGTGCGCTTGTTTAGAGTAGAAACCGCCCCCTCGACCTTGGGGACTGTCTGCCATAAGTCCTTTCTAGGGTCGACTATAGGAAACAATTTTTTAAATATGGGGGGAGGTACGAAAGGCATACCGGGCCTGTCCCATTCTTTATTAACAATGTACGCCACCCGCTTGGGTATAGGAAAATGTGACAGACCCTTCTGTCAGGACTGAAGGAGTTAATTGTGTTTAGCTAAGAATCTAATTTCTAAAGACAGGTTTTCTGGCCTCAGCTATTGTGTGCTATAATTACATTTAAGTAATAAACAGGCCATTGTTTAATCACCCTCAGAGAGCAGACACTAGGTGATAAGACAAGCCAAATGTGTTTAAGTTGTTATCTGCCTAAGTAAAGTATTTAAGTAATGTAATTCTACTGTTTCATAAAAGGGCGTCTTCCCCTTTTTATCTAAATGTACAAGAGTCTTTCAACCCCCCCATCTGGGGTCAAACCTGTATAAATACTAGGCATCTAGCCTTTAATAAATGTCATTCTGTTTTAAACCTGAAACTGGCTGGGTTGTGAATTGCTGATTGTCTATGCAGGACATTGTTCATCTGGGGTTAACCCTTGGTACACAGTTGGTACCGTAACATTGGTGGCAAGCGACGGGAGAATCCTTATCGCCCAAAGGAGCAACTACGGATCCAGACCGAATGGGAACACCGTATGAAAGGCTAAAAAGAGCTACCCTTAAAGACCTGCTAGAGCAACGGGGCCAACAAACCAGTAACCTCAGGAAGAGGGAGATTATTGCAAGACTGACCGAGATGGACGGAGTATCAGGGCACGAAGGAACCAATGAGCCCAGCATGTCAGACAGAACCCCCGAAGAAGCAAGCTTTGACCGGGCGGTCAAAATAAGACTGGCACACTATGGCCCCAACCCATCTGCGGAAATTATCGACCGGGTCATAGCAGCTGTGGAGGCCAACCTACTTCGCCAAAGCGGCGCTGCAGCAGCCCAAGTCACAGCAACCCCAGTGGAAAAGGGAAAAGTAAATTTTGCAGCTTTTAAAAACTTCCTGGAAACAGAAGGAGAGATTGATGGGTACCTTGCAGATTTTGAGAGGCAATGTGCACTACACAAGGTACCCGCAGAGGACTGGGTCACGATATTATCCGGAAAATTATCCGGCCGGGCCAGTGAGGCTTTTCGGGCCATTCCAGATGAGGAAGTCGGGGATTATAATACTGTAAAAGAGGCTCTGCTCTCCAGGTATGCGGTTACACCGGAGGCATACCGGAGGCGGTTCAGAGACACTGTTAAATTGGCTGGTGATTCCTACCTTGAGTGGGCATGTAAGGTGCACTGCACAGCAGCTCACTGGATAGCGGGGTGCCAAGCCGTATCTGGGGAAGAGGTGCTGCAGCTATTCCTGTTGGAACATTGCTTCGACAAGTTACCCGCAGGAGTTCGAGAGTGGGTTCGGGACCGTAAACCCTCCACCCTGCATGAAGCGGCTCGCTTGGCAGATGAGTATACGGATGCCCGCAAACTGGACACTGCTACCACTAAGCCCCCTGCCAGAGTGGAGTACAGACCCCCAGTCACCCCAGCACCTGCCAGTTACCAACCCCCAGCACACCGCTATACCACACGGTCTCGGGCCACGAACTACCCTCAGAGAGCCTGGTTCAATTCGCGGGGCTACTCACAACCTATTCGGTGCTTTGGATGTAAGCAACTAGGGCACAAAAGACCAGAGTGTCCCCTAAACGCAGCGAACCAAGCACAGTCCTGGAGAAGACCCGCTAGCGGAATCCCACGTAATCCTCAGCCTGCGGCCCGCTATGTAGAGGCGCAAGAATGCTGGGGCATCCTACATGAGGCAGACCTTGTGCAAGCTGCCCACCGGAATAACCGGCAACTGGTTAAAGTGAATGGGAAGGAGGTCAGTGGTCTACGGGATACTGGTGCTACCATGACCTTGCTTCAAAAGAACTTGGTGTCTGAGAAACAGTACACTGGAGACACTGTGGCTGTGAGGGTAGCAGGGGGCGATGTGTTCAGCCTACCTGTTGCCAGGGTACATTTGGATTGGGGAGTGGGCGCTAGACCTGTGAATGTGGGGGTCAAGAAGGACTTACCTGCTGATGTTCTTCTTGGAAATGACTTGGCTCCCCTTGTTTCTGCCTACGCTCCTATGGGTCCCGCTGATGTTAACCCTGTGACTACCCGTGCTCAGATCCGTGCAGCAGAGACTGACCCCCCTGCTGCTAAGCCCCAGGACGCTGAGCTCAGTAAATCTCTATCCGCTATTGATACGTGGAAGTCCCGTTACAATGCGCTGATGAAGGAGAAGAGGAGCGCAGAGGAAAAAGCACGTTTAGAACGTGAATCTCTGCTAGACAAGCTGCACCGACAGACTGCAGAAAACACCAGCTTGAGAGTGGGACATGAAACATTAAAGACAAACTTAGCGACACTTGAGGAGAAGCTGACGCTGGCTCATAGTGAGGTGCAGCAACTCAAGGGCACCCTATGTCAGTATGAAGGGATTGTGGATACCTATAAAGAGCAGGTACAGAGAACTCGTAAAGAAGCTGATGGGATTTTGAAGGACTGTTTAGCCCTAGTCTGGGCACTGAGGAAGTTGAACCCTTGTTTGGATGGACAGGAATTCTCTCTCATAACGGGAATACAGATGGATTGTCCTGGCAAACTGACATGCCTACCACCTCCTAGTCCGGTCATCCCCAGGTTGACCCGCCAAAGGGTCAAGCCGGGTCTGCCGGAGTGTTCCACAAGGGGGGAGATATGTGACAGACCCTTCTGTCAGGACTGAAGGAGTTAATTGTGTTTAGCTAAGAATCTAATTTCTAAAGACAGGTTTTCTGGCCTCAGCTATTGTGTGCTATAATTACATTTAAGTAATAAACAGGCCATTGTTTAATCACCCTCAGAGAGCAGACACTAGGTGATAAGACAAGCCAAATGTGTTTAAGTTGTTATCTGCCTAAGTAAAGTATTTAAGTAATGTAATTCTACTGTTTCATAAAAGGGCGTCTTCCCCTTTTTATCTAAATGTACAAGAGTCTTTCAACCCCCCCATCTGGGGTCAAACCTGTATAAATACTAGGCATCTAGCCTTTAATAAATGTCATTCTGTTTTAAACCTGAAACTGGCTGGGTTGTGAATTGCTGATTGTCTATGCAGGACATTGTTCATCTGGGGTTAACCCTTGGTACACAGTTGGTACCGTAACAGAAAAGCTTCGGGGGGGCCCGGGGCCTCTAGGAACTTGTCCATTTTACATAGTGTTTCTGGAATGACCAGATAATCACAATCATCCAAATTGGATAACACCTCCTTAAGCAGAGCGCGGAGATGTTCCAACTTAAATTTAAAAGTAATCACATCAGGTTCAGCTTGTTGAGAAATTTTTCCTGAATCTGAAATTTCTCCCTCAGACAAAACCACCCTGGCCCCCTCAGACTGGTGTAGGGGCCCTTCAGAAACAATATCATCAGCGTCCTCATGCTCTTCAGTATTTTCTAAAACAGAGCAGTCGCGCTTTCGCTGATAAGTGGGCATATTGGCTAAAATGTTTTTGATAGAATTATCCATTACAGCCGTTAATTGTTGCATAGTAAGGAGTATTGGCGCGCTAGATGTACTAGGGGCCTCCTGTATGGGCAAGACTGGTGTAGACGAAGGAGGGGATGATGCAGTACCATGCTTACTCCCCTCACTTGAGGAATCATCTTGGGCATCATTTTTACTAAATTTTTTATGACATAAATCACATCTATTTAAATGAGAAGGAACCTTGGCTTCCCCACAGTCAGAACACAATCTATCTGGTAGTTCAGACATGTTAAACAGGCATAAACTTGATAACAAAGCACAAAAAACGTTTTAAAATAAAATCGTTACTGTCACTTTAAATTTTAAACTGAACACACTTTATTACTGCAATTGCGAAAAAGTATGAAGGAATTGTTCAAAATTCACCAAAATTTCACCACAGTGTCTTAAAGCCTTAAAAGTATTGCACACCAAATTTGGAAGCTTTAACCCTTAAAATAACGGAACCGGAGCCGTTTTTATATTTAACCCCTTTACAGTCCCTGGAATCTGCTTTGCTGAGACCCAACCAAGCCCAAAGGGGAATACGATACCAAATGATGCCTTCAGAAAGACTTTTCTATGTATCAGAGCTCCACACACATGCAGCTGCATGTCATGCTTTTTTCAAAAACAAGTGCGCCATACCGGCGCGAAAATGAGGCTCTGACTAAGATTAGGGAAAGCCCCTATAGAATAAAGTGTCTAAAACAGTGCCTGCCGATATTATTTTACAAAAAATACCCAGATTAAATGATTCCTCAAGGCTAAATATGTGTAAATATGATCGATTTAGCCCAGAAAATGTCTACAGTCTTAATAATCCCTGTGAAGCCCTTATTTACTGTCTGAATAAAAATGGCTTACCGGATCCCATAGGGAAAATGACAGCTTCCAGCATTACATCGTCTTGTTAGAATGTGTCATGCCTCAAGCAGCAAAAGACTGCTCACTGTTCCCCCAACTGAAGTTAATTCCTCTCAACAGTCCTGTGTGGAACAGCCATGGATTTTAGTAACGGTTGCTAAAATCATTTTCCTCATACAAACAGAAATCTTCATCTCTTTTCTGTTTCAGAGTAAATAGTACATACCAGCACTATTTTAAAATAACAAACTCTTGATTGAATAATAAAAACTACAGTTAAACACTAAAAAACTCTAAGCCATCTCCGTGGAGATGTTGCCTGTACAACGGCAAAGAGAATGACTGAGGTAGGCGGAGCCTAGGAGGGATCATGTGACCAGCTTTGCTGGGCTCTTTGCCATTTCCTGTTGGGGAAGAGAATATCCCACAAGTAAGGATGACGCCGTGGACCGGACACACCTATGTTGGAGAAATAATATGCAGGGGTCAGCGATAGCGGGGGCGGCAGATTAGGGGTTAATAAGTGTAAGGTTAGGGGTGTTTAGACTCGGGGTACATGTTAGAGTGGTAGGTGCAGACGTAGGAAGTGTTTCCCCATAGGAAACAATGGGGCTGCGTTAGGAGCTGAACGCGGCTTTTTTGCAGGTGTTAGGTTTTTTTTCAGCTCAAACAGCCCCATTGTTTCCTATGGGGATATCGTGCACAAGCACGTTTTTTAAGCTGGCCGCGTCCGTAAGCAACTCTGGTATCGAGAGTTGCAGTGGCGTTAATTATGCCTGTACGCTCCCTTTTTGGAGCCTAACGCAGCCATTCTGTGGACTCTCAATACCAGAGTTATTTAAAAAGTGCGGCCAGAAAAAAGCCAGCGTTAGCTACGCGGGTCGTTACCGACAAAACTCTAAATCTAGCCGCAAGTAAATAAGTATTGCAAGTTTGGGCAGAGACATACCAAACAGGGTTTGCGGATTGCACTAAATCTATCTAAAAAAGAGGATTGACCTCCAACAATAATTATACTGTCTAGTGCAATGCTGGACCGGTATGAGTCTGTCCAAGTGAAATACCCATAGTACAATACAGTGTTGAAAAGGGTGTAAACAGCATGAATACACAAACAATTAGCACTGCTGCAAAAGCACCTAAATATGTAGAAAGCTTGGGCAGAGGTTTCACAAACATAGGTTCATGAATTGCACAGAAACTATCAGTAATAAGAGGATTAACCTCAAACAAAAGTACTGTTTAGTGCAATATTAGATCAGTATTAATCTGCCCATGTCAAATAGCCACAATGAAATGAAATGTCTATAAGAGTGTAGACAGCATGTGTACACTAGTGGATAGCACAGCCGTAATGGCGCCTGATGCGCATTTCGCCTGACTTGGCTTTCTCAAAGGCTAACCGGACTGTTTGTAGCCACGTAGCCTATATGTCAGAAGTAGGCAATCATGTGTGACAAATCTCTCACACCTCCGTGTGAGCCAATCAACGTCGTCCTCCCATTATTGGACAGTAGCATGTCACATGATTCAGCAGAGGTGTGTTAATGATGCAGTGGGAGCGGTTATGCTCCATCAGTGTGCTACATAGAGAATTGGGGGCGGTTTCTAACAATCTCAGATAAACACGGCAGTATTGAATGAGAGATACGATCAACTAAGATTCAATTCTTAAATATGAGAGGAAGGAGGTGAGTATATATGTATACAATCAGACTAGTCGTAGTTTATTAATTGTTTTATGAAACAAGTATCCATATTTTGTTAATATTGATGAAAGAGCATAGTGGTTTGTTATCATAGTTGCGATCTCAAAAAAGGGGGGAGAGAGAGAATAAGGTGCAGTTATATTGTGAAAGATCATAAATACTTGTGTACCACCCTGTTAATAAGAGGATTGAAGGAAGAGAATTAAATAAAATCATCAGACATTATTTTGCATAATGTAAGAAAATTAATACACTTTACCATAAATTCATCTGAAGGGACTGATTCTATAAGAAAGATGGTTTCATGCAATCTGGTCGAACTATAACACAGTATATTATAATGTTGATTGGGGGTTAAGTAAAGGTTTATAAATATACAAAGGTAGATCAGACACCGGAATCAGGAGGTATAAAACGGACCTTTTACGTATGGGCAGATACTGACATATATGTTGGAAACTTATTCTGTCACAAAAACTGACCCTAGCAAAGAGTCATTGCAAATAAATTATATCGTAAAGTATTGCGGCTAATAATCAAGAGTCAAATGTGATCGTATGGCAAACATAATTTAATCCTATTGTGTATTAAAGTAGAGGACATACAGATTAAAATATAGGGAGCAATGTCAATAGTATAATGTGTGTATAGTTATATGGTGTTTTAGCCGGTTTTATCAAAGGCCATGTAAACAATACATTTTGTAAAAATTAATTTCGATATCATCATAATACTATGACTCATATTTTGCCAACCTCCTCACGGATGTAGGAATAGGAATTGTAAAAATAATTTTTAATTTAATACCCATAAGTCAAATAACAGTGACTCCTATATCACAAACTCCCCTCATGGTTAGATGAATGGGGGATATGGCATTTTATTATAGAAAAGAGTTATACCCATCTTGTTCGTTCAGGCCATTTGGTGCTAAAGTGTTTAGCCAAAAGATCCACCTACATTCCGCCTGTAGTAACATTGTTTCTACATCGCCCCCTCTAATACCAGGTTTAATGACCTGTAGAACGCATACTTTTAAATCAGGTTTGATTCCATCTCTTCAGATAATGTTTAGCCACTGGGGTAAGATTCTTATTCTTTTCTTTGTCATTCAAACAGTAATTAATGCTGTTGACATGTTCCCCTAATCGTGTGCGTAGTTCGCGTGTAGTAATTCCTATGTACTTTTTCCACAGACGCAAAGAAGGCAATATACAACATTTTTCGTTCTGCAATTTGCGAATCCCAGCATTCTTTTGACATTGCCGGTTTCTGTCATAAATTCACGTTTGTTGTGTATTAATTTACAAAAACTGCATGCTCTTTCATCAATATTAACAAAAACATAATTTATGTAAGAACTTACCTGATAAATTCATTTCTTTCATATTAGCAAGAGTCCATGAGCTAGTGACGTATGGGATATACATTCCTACCAGGAGGGGCAAAGTTTCCCAAACCTCAAAATGTCTATAAATACACCCCTCACCACACCCACAATTCAGTTTAACGAATAGCCAAGAAGTGGGGTGATAAAAAAGTGCGAAAGCATATAAAATAAGGAATTGGAATAATTGTGCTTTATACAAAATCATAACCACCACAAAAAAGGGCGGGCCTCATGGACTCTTGCTAATATGAAAGAAATGAATTTATCAGGTAAGTTCTTACATAAATTATGTTTTCTTTCATGTAATTAGCAAGAGTCCATAAGCTAGTGACGTATGGGATAATGACTACCCAAGATGTGGATCTTTCCACACAAGAGTCACTAGAGAGGGAGGGATAAAATAAAGACAGCCAATTCCTGCTGAAAATAATCCACACCCAAAATAAAGTTTAACGAAAAACATAAGCAGAAGATTCAAACTGAAACCGCTGCCTGAAGTACTTTTCTACCAAAAACTGCTTCAGAAGAAGAAAATACATCAAAATGATAGAATTTAGTAAAAGTATGCAAAGAGGACCAAGTTGCTGCTTTGCAGATCTGGTCAACCGAAGCTTCATTCCTAAACGCCCAGGAAGTAGAAACTGACCTAGTAGAATGAGCTGTAATTCTCTGAGGCGGAGTTTTACCCGACTCAACATAGGCAAGATGAATTAAAGATTTCAACCAAGATGCCAAAGAAATGGCAGTAGCTTTCTGGCCTTTTCTAGAACCGGAAAAGATAACAAATAGACTAGAAGTCTTACGAAAAGATTTCGTAGCTTCAACATAATATTTCAAAGCTCTAACAACATCCAAAGAATGCAACGATTTCTCCTTAGAATTCTTAGGATTAGGACATAATGAAGGAACCACAATTTCTCTACTAATGTTGTTGGAATTCACAACTTTAGGTAAAAATTCAAAAGAAGTTCGCAACACCGCCTTATCCTGATGAAAAATCAGAAAAGGAGACTCACAAGAAAGAGCAGATAATTCAGAAACTCTTCTGGCAGAAGAGATGGCCAAAAGGAACAAAACTTTCCAAGAAAGTAATTTAATGTCCAATGAATGCATAGGTTCAAACGGAGGAGCTTGAAGAGCTCCCAGAACCAAATTCAAACTCCAAGGAGGAGAAATTGACTTAATGACAGGTTTTATACGAACCAAAGCTTGTACAAAACAATGAATATCAGGAAGAATAGCAATCTTTCTGTGAAAAAGAACAGAAAGAGCAGAGATTTGTCCTTTCAAAGAACTTGCGGACAAACCCTTATCTAAACCATCCTGAAGGAACTGTAAAATTCTCGGTATTCTAAAAGAATGCCAGGAAAAATGATGAGAAAGACACCAAGAAATATAAGTCTTCCAGACTCTATAATATATCTCTCGAGATACAGATTTACGAGCCTGTAACATAGTATTAATCACAGAGTCAGAGAAACCTCTTTGACCAAGAATCAAGCGTTCAATCTCCATACCTTTAAATTTAAGGATTTCAGATCCTGATGGAAAAAAGGACCTTGTGACAGAAGGTCTGGTCTTAACGGAAGAGTCCACGGTTGGCAAGAGGCCATCCGGACAAGATCCGCATACCAAAACCTGTGAGGCCATGCCGGAGCTACCAGCAGAACAAACGAGCATTCCTTCAGAATCTTGGAGATTACCCTTGGAAGAAGAACTAGAGGCGGAAAGATATAGGCAGGATGATACTTCCAAGGAAGTGATAATGCATCCACTGCCTCCGCCTGAGGATCCCGGGATCTGGACAGATACCTGGGAAGTTTCTTGTTTAGATGGGACGCCATCAGATCTATTTCTGGAAGTTCCCACATTTGAACAATCTGAAGAAATACCTCTGGGTGAAGAGACCATTCGCCCGGATGCAACGTTTGGCGACTGAGATAATCCGCTTCCCAATTGTCTACATCTGGGATATGAACCGCAGAGATTAGACAGGAGCTGGATTCCGCCCAAACCAAAATTCGAGATACTTCTTTCATAGCCAGAGGACTGTGAGTCCCTCCTTGATGATTGATGTATGCCACAGTTGTGACATTGTCTGTCTGAAAACAAATGAACGATTCTCTCTTCAGAAGAGGCCAAAACTGAAGAGCTCTGAAAATTGCACGGAGTTCCAAAATATTGATCGGTAATCTCACCTCCTGAGATTCCCAAACTCCTTGTGCCGTCAGAGATCCCCACACAGCTCCCCAACCTGTGAGACTTGCATCTGTTGAAATTACAGTCCAGGTCGGAAGCACAAAAGAAGCCCCCTGAATTAAACGATGGTGATCTGTCCACCATGTTAGAGAGTGTCGAACAATCGGTTTTAGAGATATTAATTGAGATATCTTCGTGTAATCCTTGCACCATTGCTTCAGCATACAGAGCTGAAGAGGTCGCATGTGAAAACGAGCAAAGGGGATCGCGTCCGATGCAGCAGTCATAAGACCTAGAATTTCCATGCATAAGGCTACCGAAGGGAATGATTGTGACTGAAGGTTTCGACAAGCTGTAATCAACTTTAGACGTCTCTTGTCTGTTAAAGACAGAGTCATGGACACTGAATCCATCTGGAAACCCAGAAAGATTACCCTTGTCTGAGGAATCAAAGAACTTTTTGGTAAATTGATCCTCCAACCATGATCTTGAAGAAACAACACAAGTCGATTCGTATGAGATTCTGCTAAATGTAAAGACTGAGCAAGTACCAAGATATCGTCCAAATAAGGAAATACCACAATACCCTGTTCTCTGATTACAGACAGCAGGGCACCGAGAACCTTTGTAAAAATTCTTGGAGCTGTAGCTAGGCCAAACGGCAGAGCCACAAACTGGTAATGCTTGTCCAGAAACGAGAATCTCAGGAACTGATAATGATCTGGATGAATCGGAATATGCAGATATGCATCCTGTAAATCTATTGTGGACATATAATTCCCTTGCTGAACAAAAGGTAAGATAGTCCTTACAGTTACCATCTTGAACGTTGGTATCCTTACATAACGATTCAATATTTTTAGATCCAGAACTGGTCTGAAAGAATTCTCCTTCTTTGGTACAATGAAGAGATTTGAATAAAACCCCATCCCCTGTTCCGGAACTGGAACTGGCATAATTACTCCAGTCAACTCTAGATCTGAAACACATTTCAGAAATGCTTGAGCTTTTACTGGATTTACTGGGACACGGGAAAGAAAAAATCTCTTTGCAGGAGGTCTCAACTTGAAACCAATTCTGTACCCTTCTGAAACAATGCTCTGAATCCAAAGATTGTGAACAGAATTGATCCAAATTTTCTTGAAAAAACGTAACCTGCCCCCTACCAGCTGGGCTGGAATGAGGGCCGCACCTTCATGTGGACTTAGAAGCAGGCTTTGCCTTTCTAGCTGGCTTGGATTTATTCCAGACTGGAGATGGTCTCCAAACTGAAACTGCTCCTGAGGATGAAGGATCAGGCTTTTGTTCTTTGTTGAAACGAAAGGAACGAAAACGATTATTAGCCCTGTTTTTACCTTTAGATTTTTTATCCTGTGGTAAAAAAGTTCCTTTCCCACCAGTAACAGTTGAAATAATGGAATCCAACTGAGAACCAAATAATTTGTTACCCTGGAAAGAAATGGAAAGTAAAGTTGATTTAGAAGCCATATCAGCATTCCAAGTTTTAAGCCATAAAGCTCTTCTAGCTAAAATAGCTAGAGACATAAACCTGACATCAACTCTGATAATATCAAAAATGGCATCACAGATAAAATTATTAGCATGTTGAAGAAGAATAATAATATCATGAGAATCACGATGTGTTACTTGTTGTGCTAAAGTTTCCAACCAAAAAGTTGAAGCTGCAGCAACATCAGCCAAAGATATAGCAGGTCTAAGAAGATTACCTGAACACAGATAAGCATTTCTTAGAAAGGACTCAATTTTCCTATCTAGAGGATCCTTAAACGAAGTACCATCTGACGTAGGAATAGTAGTACGTTTAGCAAGGGTAGAAATAGCCCCATCAACTTTAGGGATCTTGTCCCAAAATTCTAATCTGTCAGACGGCACAGGATATAATTGCTTAAAACGTTTAGAAGGAGTAAATGAATTACTCAAATTATCCCATTCTTTGGAAATTACTGCAGAAATAGCATCAGGGACAGGAAAAACTTCTGGAATAACTACAGGAGATTTAAAAACCTTATTTAAACGTTTAGATTTAGTATCAAGAGGACCAGAATCCTCTATTTCTAAAGCAATTAGGACTTCTTTAAGTAAAGAACGAATAAATTCCATTTTAAATAAATATGAAGATTTATCAGCATCAACCTCTGAGACAGAATCCTCTGAACCAGAGGAATCATCAGAATCAGAATGATGATGTTCAGTTAAAAATTCATCTGTAGGGAGAGAAGTTTTAAAAGATTTTTTACGTTTACTAGAAGGAGAAATAACAGACATAGCCTTCTTTATGGATTCAGAAACAAAATCTCTTATATTATCAGGAACATTCTGCACCTTAGATGTTGAAGGAACTGCAACAGGCAATGGTACTTTACTAAAGGAAATATTATCTGCTTTAACAAGTTTGTCATGACAATCAATACAAACAACAGCTGGAGGAATAGCTACCAAAAGTTTACAGCAGATACACTTAGCTTTGGTAGATTCAGCACTTGACAGCGATTTTCCTGTAGTATCTTCTGACTCAGATGCAACGTGAGACATCTTGCAATATGTAAGAGAAAAAACAACATATATATAAAGCAAAATTGATCAAATTCCTTAAATGACAGTTTCAGGAATGGGAAAAAATGCCAAAGAACAAGCTTCTAGCAACCAGAAGCAAGAAAAAATGAGACTTAAATAATGTGGAGACAAAAGTGACGCCCATATTTTTTCGCGCCAAATAAGACGCCCACATTATTTGGCGCCTAAATGCTTTTTGGCGCCAAAAATGACGCCACATCCGGAACGCCGACATTTTTGGTGCAAAATAACGTCAAAAAATGACGCAACTTCCGGCGACACGTATGACGCCGGAAACGGAAATAGAATTTTTGCGCCAAAAAAGTCCGCGCCAAGAATGACGCAATAAAATGAAGCATTTTCAGCCCCCGCGAGCCTAACAGCCCACAGGGAAAAAGTCAAATTTTAAGGTAAGAAAAATGTTAAATTAAAATGCATTATCCCAAATATGAAACTGACTGTCTGAAAATAAGGAAAGTTGAACATTCTGAGTCAAGGCAAATAAATGTTTGAATACATATATTTAGAACTTTATAAACAAAGTGCCCAACCATAGCTAGGAGTGTCACAGAAAATAAGACTTACTTACCCCAGGACACTCATCTACATATAGCAGATAGCCAAACCAGTACTGAAACGAGAATCAGCAGAGGTAATGGTATATATAAGAGTATATCGTCGATCTGAAAAGGGAGGTAAGAGATGAATCTCTACGACCGATAACAGAGAACCTATGAAATAGACCCCTTAGAAGGAGATCACTGCATTCAAATAGGCAATACTCTCCTCACATCCCTCTGACATTCACTGCACGCTGAGAGGAAAACCGGGCTCCAACTTGCTGCGGAGCGCATATCAACGTAGAATCTAGCACAAACTTACTTCACCACCTCCATCGGAGGCAAAGTTTGTAAAACTGAATTGTGGGTGTGGTGAGGGGTGTATTTATAGACATTTTGAGGTTTGGGAAACTTTGCCCCTCCTGGTAGGAATGTATATCCCATACGTCACTAGCTCATGGACTCTTGCTAATTACATGAAAGAAATATGGATACTTGTTTCATAAAACAATTAATAAACTACGACTAGTCTGAATGTATACATATATACTCATCTCCTTCCTCTCATATTTAAGAATTGAATCTTAGTTGATCGTATCTCTCATTCAATACTGCCGTGTTTATCTGAGATTGTTAGAAACCGCCCCCAATTCTCTATGTAGCACACTGATGGAGCATAACCGCTCCCACTGCATCATTAACACACCTCTGCTGAATCATGTGACATGCTACTGTCCAATAATGGGAGGACGACGTTGATTGGCTCACACAGAGGTGTGAGAGATTTGTCACACATGATTGCCTACTTCTGATATATAGGCTACGTGGCTACAAACAGTCCGGTTAGCCTTTGAGAAAGCCAAGTCAGGCGAAATGCGCATCAGGCGCCATTACGGCTGTGCTATCCACTAGTGTACACATGCTGTCTACACTCCTGTAGACATTTAATTTCATTGTGGCTATTTGACATGGGCAGATTAATACTGGTCTAATATTGCACTAAACAGTACTTTTGTTTGAGGTTAATCCTCTTATTACTGATAGTTTCTGTGCAATTCATGAACCTATGTTTGTGAAACCTCTGCCCAAGCTTTCTACATATTTAGGTGCTTTTGCAGCAGTGCTAATTGTTTGTGTATTCATGCTGTTTACACCCTTTTCAACACTGTATTGTACTATGGGTATTTCACTTGGACAGACTCATACCGGTCCAGCATTGCACTAGACAGTATAATTATTATTGGAGGTCAATCCTCTTTTTTAGATAGATTTTGTGCAATCCGCGAACCCTGTTTGGTATGTCTCTGCCCAAACTTGCAATACTTATTTACTTGGTTTTGTAATTATTGTATTTATGGGGCATTATGTGAATAGACAGCCACCATTTATGTGTGTATTTCTTTTAATCTAAGTATTACTCACTACTATTATAGTAGTTTTTATTCTCAAATCATTTAATACATGTTAAGTTTTAATTACATTTACCTACACCGAGTAGCCTTCTATGCCATTTTTTGTGAGTGCTCTATTTTCTGTTCGCTTTTCTCCTCTTTCTTTTTTTTTTTTTTTCTCAGTATACACACTTACCCTATGGATAAAAAATGTAGTATACACACTTACCCTATGGATAGGAACTGTAGTATACACACTTACCCTATGGATAAAAAATGTAGTATACACACTTACACTATGGATAGGGACTGTAGTATACACACTTACCCTATGGATAAAAAATGTAGTATACACACTTACCCTATGGATAAAAAATGTAGTATGCACACTTACACTATGGATAGGGACTGTAGTATACACACTTAACCTATGGATAAGAACTGTAGTATACACACTTACTCTATGGATATGAACTGTAGTATACACACTTACTCTATGGATATGAACTGTAGTATACACACTTACTCTATGGATAATAACTGTAGTATACACACTTACTCTATGGATAATAACTGTAGTATACACACTTACACTATGGATAGGGACTGTAGTATACAAACTTACTCTATGGATAGGAACTGTAGTATACACACTTACTTTATGGATAGGCACTGTAGTATACACACTTACCCTATGGGTAATAACTGTAGTATACACACTTACCCTATGGATAGAGACTGCAGTATACACACTTACCCTATAGATAATAACTGTAGTATACACACTTACCCTATGGATAATAACTGTAGTATACACACTTACTCTATGGATAATAATTGTAGTATAGACACTTACTCTATGGATAGGAACTGTAGTATACACACTTACTCTATGGATAGGGACTGCAGTATACACACTTACTCTATGGATAGTAACTGTAGTATACACACTTACTCTATGGATAATAACTGCATTATACACAGAAAAGTTCCAAATGTCCCAGCACCAAGGTAACATCTTAATCAAGGATTACAGGTACATGCACACACACCTGGGTTAACCTCTTATTGAAATCATCTGATTCAACCTAAAACAGTTCCAACTAGTGGAATTACAATTAAATAAACTGCTACTTTTATAAAATATATTTAAGGCATATCAAAAGCACATATTCCAATCCATCTCTCTGTTCATCCCCCCTGGGGTCATTGTCCCTAACTCATTGATCTAGTATAGCTCCCTACACTGAAGTATTTTACTTCTATCCCCACCTCTCCTTGTGATTTTTACCTGTTCTAGGATTTGGGACCTCAACTGGTTTACTTGATGGCCTACCCTAACAAAATTATTGGAGACTGGTGCCTCAAGGTCCCCCGATCTGATATTGCTTTAATGCTGGTTTATACGCTCGCGGACCTTACAGGTGGTCTCTCCTACATACCCCAGACCACGTGGACACTTGATTAGGTATACTGCAAAATTGGTGTTACATGTATAGTATCCCTTCAACTTATATTCCTTTCCTGTCCGTGGGTGAGAACAAGTAGGGCCTTTTTATTATACTATTACAATTCATGCAGCCCAAGCAAGGGAAACAGCCCAGATTTTACCTCCAATATAACTGACTCAAACCCTTATTAGAGCCAACATTTGCTTTTACCAATTTGTCTTGAAGGTTCCTACCTCTTCTAAAAGCTGGCATGGGGAAACTCTCAAAATTCTTTGACCTCAGGGTAGAGACCTTCAATATATGCCAATGCTTATACAATATTTTTTGTATTTGTTTGCTCCATGGTGAGTATTCATTGATAAAGACCATCCTAGGTGTTTTAACAACCTTAGTTTTTTCTCTCAAAAGAGTGTCCCTAGACATTTTTAATACTGTATTAATTTCCCTATTTATCAGATCTGCAGGATATCCCCTCTGTATAAAATGTTCACCCATCTCAAGGAGTCTATCTTTAATCAAGCTTTCATCAGAGACAATCCATCTCACTCGCAAGAATTGGCACCTGGGTAAAGATTTTAACAAAGCTGGAGGATGAGCACTTTGAAATGCAATACATTGTTACAAACTGTCTCATTATAGATGTCCACTGACAACATATGACCCTTTTTTATACACAGTTGTATCTAAGCAGTTAATCCTTTCTTCACAAATCTAATTTAAATTTTATATGTAGAGTGGCACTATTAAGATCTTTCACAAACTCCCCCAGGGTTCCAATGTTGCCCAACCATATTCCAAATATATTGTCTATATAGGGCCACCAGCGCCATACAGAAGAAACAATGGATGACTGTGTATAAAGTATTCCTCAAATACATTCATGAAAATATTGGCATCGGTCATGGCAACATTGGTACTCATGGCAGTGCCTTGTAGCTGTAGATAGAATTGATCTTGAAACAAAAATTTAGAACAATATACAAAAGGTCTAAAATAAATTCCCTTTTGGCATTACTTATGTCCTTATTCTGAATTAAGCATCTATTCACAGCCCCTAGGCCTGCTTCATGGGTAATTGATGTATACAAACTAAACTAAATAAAATACCTTTGTTACCTTCCACAGTTATTCCTTGTATTTTATTTAAAAAGTCACCTGTATCCCTGATAAATGAACTAGAGTTTACAAATGGTCTTAACACTTTATCCAAATACACTGCCACTTTCGATAGTACAGAGCCTACACCAGCTACAATTGGATGGCCAGGGGGGTTTGTGCATTGTTATGTACTTTAGGGAGTTTATACAATACAGGTATAATCTCCTCCGTTTACAGAATTAATTTTACAACATTGCCATCAATCAACCCATTTGTTTGTGCTTTCTTTACACAAGCTTAAATTTCCTTTTTAACTTTAAAAGTTGGGTTGCTTGTCAGCAATTTGTAAACCTCCTTATCTGCAAGTTGATTCTTTATTTCATTGACATAATAGTCTTTATCTAAAATTACCAATGTTCCCCCCTTATCCGCCTCCTTAGAGATACGACTTTTGATATCCTGTAATTTATTTATGGCTGCCCTGTCACCTTTATCAAAGTTATTGTTTGAACTGACAATTTTGGGGCTCCCCTTTTCCATCTTTTTAACAAGGGGTTTTAAATCCTGTTCCACTAATTGGATATAAGTAGTGTCTCCGGGATTCACCTGTTGTGGTGTAAACTTGCTTTTATGAAAATACCTAAGTGATTTTAAGCTTTGTTACATTCTTATTGGGTAAAGCCTCCCCCCAATCTTTAAACCAAAGATGTCAACACTGTTGTTGCTGGCAAAAAGACAGTCCCTTGGGTAGCGCCCGTTGCTCCTCCGATGTTAATGGGACATTACTGATATTTAAGGTCACTGAACGTTCTTGCTGCGGGTCATCACCCAGTTGCCATTTTTGGTCTTCTGCCGGTTTGAGCTTCTGCCACCTCTTCCGTTACCTCTTGCCGCCCTGCCGGTGGCGTTGCCTCTTTCCTGGTCGGAGTCGCCAGACACTGACTCGGATGTCAGGCTCTGTGAGCTGGAATGGACACTCACTCTTCGTGTGCGGCGCCGTCTGAAACCGGAAGTGTTGTTGTTAGCACTTCTGGTCCAGTCATTCAGCCATCGATATACAGTTCCAGATACATAATCATTTTCATCCTTACTGAATTTTTCTTGAGCTCCTGTATCTCGCTCCTTAATTCAGTGATCTGTTTATCCACTGTATCAATAAATTTCTGTAAATCATCTGATGACAGACTCGCCTGCAGCTCTTGCTCAATATCTCAATTTGTGTCCTCTATTTATCCAGCTCCTTTTGTAGGTAATCCACCATAACTACCATAATATCAAAGGAGCATTTGTTTAGGATTCTTTCAAAATTCTGGCAATATTCCACATTATCCCTCATAACTGTAGTATATACACTTACTCTATGGATAATAACTGTAGTATACACACTTACCCTATGATTAATAACTGTAGTATACACACTTACCCTATGATTAATAACTGTAGTATACACACTTACCCTATGATTAATAACTGTAGTATACACACTTACCCTATGATTAATAACTGTAGTATACATACTTACCCTATGATTAATAACTGTAGTATACACACTTACCCTATGATTAATAACTGTAGTATACATACTTACCCTATTAATAGTAACTGTAGTATACACACTTACACTATGGATAATAACTGTAGTATACACACTTTCTCTATGGATAGGGACTGTAGTATACACACTTACCCTATGGATAGGGAATGTAGTGTACACACTTACCCTATAGATAATAACTGTAGTATACACACTTACCCTATGGATAATAACTGTAGTATACACACTTACTCTATGGCTAAGGATTGTAGTATGCACACTTACTATCATATACGCCCTGTGAAAGATAGTTAACTCAATGAATATAAGGATCACAATTGCAGATCTCATTCCTAACAAAAAATATGTATCTCTGTAATAACTCCTGCAGGTTGGCGGAGACTGAACATATATGAAACTTAATATTTCGCAGAAGATTTACAATTTGTTCTATGGCACCTGATGTGCATCTGTATATAACCTCATATACAAATGGTTAATCTTGCCAACAACTCATATGAGGAAAAAAATAATATGGCATATATATATGTCAAATATAAATAGGTAAGGACATATAAATAAGGACAACTCGCAAATATAACTCAAAGAGCTTATACAGAAACTGAGATGGAGTGGTAGTTGAAGCACGTAAAAAAGTGAAAACATCATATGTTCAGGCAGACTGTGGCATACATAATTAGGATGGTGTAGTTACGGTGAATAGATAAGCACAAGTTCGCAATCAATGTCATAAATATAGCATATGTACATAGAGGCTGTTTTAAGATCAAACCTGCTCGGTATTGAGAGATGGGAGAAGAGAGAGCGGTCAGTAGCGGCTGCAGCCGAAGTGAGACTGTCGGCGTGTGACGTCACCGTAACAAATCCGGAAGTTGCTGGGTGTTGCAGCAGCGGATGAGAAGGCAGTCAGTGAAACCAACGATTCAGTTCAGAGTATCTCCCAGGGGAGGGGCTTGACACGGAGCTCAATGGAGACAGGATACCAAGCAAAGATGTAAGTTGTAAGGTGAGCTTTATAGCAGAAGCAATGATCCAATTACAGGTGTGAAGGAATTAAAATTTGATAGAATAACGGTGACACCTGCTGTAATATGACAGGACACCCCTTCCAAAGATCACCTCCGGAGATCAGGTGAGGGTCGGTCAGGATGTCTCCGATGGAATAAAGCAACCAAACGAGATGCAGAAACTTGTGTAGCAGGCTCCCATGAGTCATCCTCATCAGGATAACCCTTCCAATGTATCAGATATTGGAGTACTCCACCAACTCTTCTGGAGTCAAGTATCTTTTGAACTTCATATTCACTAGATGGAAGTAAGAGTTGGGGAATACTAGGCGTGATAGGATTGTGGTCTCTGAGCTTCTTATATGGTTTTAACAGAGATACATGGAAGGTTGGATGTATCTTCATATTAATTGGTAATTTAAGTGTTACTGCATTTTGGTTTATAATTCTGGAAATTGGAAATGGTCCTATGAAAACTGATGAAAGTTTTTTCGAAGGATAGTGTAGTTTTAGGTTACGGGTTGAAAGCCAAACAAAATCACCTACTGCATAATTTGGAGAGGTAGTTCTACGTGTATCATAGTAGAACTTTTGTTTTTTCTTAGCTAGCGTAATGTTATCCCTAATTGAGGTGAAAGTTTCAGCAATCGTGTTAATCATTTGATTAACCATTGGGCATTTACTTTGAAAACTATTGTCCCAGTGATAATTTGGGTGAAAGCCGTAATTTACAAAAAATGGTGTATTCTTTGTAGAATTGTGATATGTATTGTTGAAAGCAAATTCAGCATGTATCAGAAGGTCAGACCAATTATCCTGTTGAGCAGTGGCAAAACAACGTAGGTACTGTTCTACCCACTGATTCGTTTTTTCAGTCTGTCCGTTACTTTGAGGATGGTAAGCACTAGACAACCTTCTTGTGATTCCAAGTTTTGTACAAAGTTCTTGCCAGAATTTACTGGTAAACTGTGTACCACAGTCTGAGGTGATTGAGTCGGGTAATCCATGTAATTTGAAGATGTTGTTATAGACTATATTGGCTGTTTCGTAAGCGGTAGGAAGCTTATGGAATGGTACAAAATGGACCATCTTACTGAACAAATCGACTATTACAACTATTGTGTTGAATTTGTTAGCTGGAGGTAAGTCTACTATAAAGTCTATGGCGATATCCTACCAAGGCCTATCTGGAGTAGGCAAGGGTAGAAGTTGTCCAAATGGTGCTTTCTTCCCTTTTTTGGAGGTAACACAACTGTACATATTCAGCCACATCTTGTGCTAAAGAAGGCCACCAGAAGAATCTTTTAGCAAGTTCTTGTGTCACCTGGATGTCCAGAAAGTGTTGAATCATGTAAAGTCTGAAGCACCATATCTCGGAGAGATTCTGGTACATAAATTTGCTGATCATGGTAGTACAACCCATCATCTTGAAGATGAAGTTTTGTTTTTGGTATATTGGAATGTTTAGCAGAGAACAATTGTTGTTGATCAAGAGTGAGGCCTAAAAAATGGTCTGAAGAGATGATTGTTCCCTCTTTGTTTGAATCATGAGTAATGTCAAACTGACGGGAGAGAGCGTCTGCCTTACGATTTTTTGAGGCCGGTCTGTATGTTATGAGGAAATTGAACCTGTTGAAGAAGAGATTCCATCGAACCTGTCTTGATGTTAAAGTCCTGTTGGTTTTAAGGTACTGCAGGTTCCTATGATCTGTATAAATCAATATAGGGTTTGAAGTGGCCTCAAGAAGATGCCTCCAGTGTTCCATAGAACTTTTAATAGCGAGAAGTTCTTTTTCTCCTATTGGATAATTTTCATCAGCCGATGACAGGGTTCGTGAGTAATAAGCTACTGGATGTAATGTTTTTTCCAAACTCTCTCTTTGTGAGAGAATAGCTCCAATTGCTACATTCGAGGCATCTACCTCTAGAATGTATTGGAGTTTTGGATTTGGGAAGTGCAAGATGGGTGCACTAGTGAAAGATTTCTTTAAATTATCAAAGACTGTTTGTGCTTCAATTCCCCACTGAAAGGGTGTATTCTTCTTTGTAAGATTTGTTAATGGTTTTGTTATATGTGCAAGGTTTCGTATAAATTTCCGATAAAAATTAGCAAAGCCCATGAATCTCTGGACTTGTTTCTTGTTAGTGGGTCTCGGCCAACGTAAGATCGCTGAGATCTTATCCTCTTCCATGTTTATTCCATCAGAACTAATAGTGTAACCTAGAAAGGTTATCTTGTTAGTGTGGAATTCACATTTTTCAAGTTTTACATAAAGGTGGTTTTCACGTAACCTGGTAAGAACCACTTTTACATGTTGAATATGTTCATCGAAAGACTTAGAGTAGATCAGAATGTCATCCAAATAAATCACTATGAATATGTCGAGTAAGTCTTTAAAAATATCATTTATCAGATACTGGAAAGTCGCAGGGGCGTTACATAGCCCGAAGGGCATGACCGTATATTCATATAACCCATATCGGGTTCGGAAGGCTGTCAGCCATTAATGCCCTGATTTAATTCGAACTAAATTATATGCACCCCTTAAGTCCAATTTTGTGAAAAATTTCGCACCTTGTAACCTTTCTATCAGATCAGGTATTAGAGGTAGAGGGTCTCGGTTTTTAACGGTGCGCTTATTCAGTTCGCGATAATCGACAATAGGTCTTAAGCTATGATCTTTATTCCGGACGAAGAATATCCCTGCTCCTGCAGGAGAAGTAGAAGGTTTAATAAACCCTTTTTTTAAATTCTCCTCCAAATTTGTTTTCAAGAATTCTAATTCTGAATCTGATAAAGGAAAAATATGCCCATATGGAATGTCCACTCCAGGTAATAAATCAATTGGACAATCATATTTTCTATGAGGAGGCAGGTTTTCTGCTTCTTTTTTGTCAAAAACATCAGAGAATGTCTGATATTGTGGGAGTATAGAAGGTGTGTCTGTTAAAAGAACATGAGAGTGGAAACATGTCTTTTTACAATAATCTGAAGAGAACTCAATTGTGGAAATTGACCAAGTAATGTTGGGGTCATGTAAAGATAACCAGGTAATACCAAGTATTACAGGATAAAGAGGTGATGGAATAACATCAAATGTTATCTATTCCGTGTGGTTCTGTTTAGAAATAACTCTTAGTGGAATAGTTTGGTATTGAATAGGACCTGAGGAAATAGACTTTCCATCAATAAAACGTAACACAGTGGGGTTAGCTTTTTTGATTAATGGAATTTTATTTTGATTAACAAAATCTACATCAATATAATTCAAACTAGCCCCAGAATCAAGGATAGCCTGGGTTTGGAGTTGATGTTGGTCCCACTGTAAAAGAATAGATAATAGACAGTGAGATGAAAGTTTACTATATGTTGATAAACAATTAACAGTAGTTGTTTGCTTACCCTTCCTTGTGCGTAATTGAGGGCAGTCTTTAACTGTGTGATCTGGCGCTCCGCAGTACATACACAGGTTGTTACTGCGTCTTCTTAGTTTCTCCTGTTGGTTCAGGGGTCCTCTAATAAATCCTAGATCCATTGGTTCAGGTGGATCTTTGTTAGTAACGTTCATGCTATGTTCTGAATAACTTGGAGTGTATGTTTTTTTTATTGAGTGATCTGACTGATACCTCTCAACTCTCCTTTCTCTAATTCTTCTATCAAGAACTATGCAGAGGTTAATTAAATCTTCAAGAGAATCAGGTAACTGAACTCTCACCAGTTCATCTTTTAGTGCATCAGACAACCCTAACCGGAATTGATTTCTAAGCGACAGGTCATTCCAGAGTGTGTCCTTTGACCATTTTTTAAAGTCAGTAACATATTCTTCCACCTGTCGTTTATTTTGTCTCAAAGACCTCATAGTATTTTCTGCTGTGAGTTGTTTATTTGTGTCGTCATATAATTGACTCATAGATTTGAAGAAATTTTCTAAAGAATACAAGATAGGGTCATCAGTCTCAAAAAATGTGTTAGCCCAGCTACAAGGCTCTCCTCTCAAATAGGAAATTGTAGTTAACACCTTAGAGTGATCATTAGGATATGATCTTGGTTTTAATGCATAATACAAAAGGCAAGCATTTTTAAATTCTCTGTATTGCCTTCTATCACCAGAGAATTTCTCTGGAGGACTGGGTTGGGGATCTGATGCTAGATTTGAGGAGCTCAAAGACTGTAATTTTTCATTAATATATAATTTCAAGTTTGTATTTTCTTGATGTAGACTGTTGTAACCTTGTGTGAGTGTCTCTACTCTTTCTGTGAGAACCTGAACATGTTTAACTAGGTCTGCTGGATCCATGTTGTGGCTTGGTATTTCTATCATATACGCCCTGTGAAAGATAGTTAACTCAATGGATATAAGGATCACAATTGCAGATCTCATTCCTAACAAAAAATATGTATGTCTGTAATAACTCCTGCAGGTTGGCGGAGACTGAACATATATGAAACTTAATATTTCGCAGAAGATTTACAATTTGTTCTATGGCACCTGATGTGCATCTGTATATAACCTCATATACAAATGGTTAATCTTGCCAACAACTCATATGAGGAAAAAAATAATATGGCATATATATATATGTCAAATATAAATAGGTAAGGACATATAAATAAGGACAACTCGCAAATATAACTCTAAGAGCTTATACAGAAACTGAGATGGAGTGGTAGTTGAAGCACGTAAAAAAGTGAAAACATCATATGTTCAGGCAGACTGTGGCATACATAATTAGGATGGTGTAGTTACGGTGAATAGATAAGCACAAGTTCGCAATCAATGTCATAAATATAGCATATGTACATAGAGGCTGTTTTAAGATCAAACCTGCTCGGTATTGAGAGATGGGAGAAGAGAGAGCGGGCAGTAGCGGCTGCAGCCGAAGTGAGACTGTCGGCGTGTGACGTCACCGTAACAAATCCGGAAGTTGCTGGGTGTTGCAGCAGCGGATGAGAAGGCAGTCAGTGAAACCAACGATTCAGTTCAGAGTATCTCCCAGGGGAGGGGCTTGACACAGAGCTCAATGGAGACAGGATACCAAGCAAAGATGTAAGTTGTAAGGTGAGCTTTATAGCAGAAGCGATGATCCAATTACAGGTGTGAAGGAATTAGAATTTGATAGAATAAAGGTGACACCTGCTGTAATATGACACTTACACTATGGAAATAAATGTAGTATGCACACTTACTCTATGGATAATAACTGTAGTATATACATTTACTCTATGGATAATAACTGTAGTATATACACTTACTATATGGATAATAACTGTAGTATGCACACTTTCTCTATGGATAATAACTGTAGTATATACACTTACTATACGTATAATAACTGTAGTATACACACTTACCATATGATTAATAACTGTAGTATACACACTTACACTATGAATAATAACTGTAGTATAAACACTTACACTATGGATAATAACTGTAGTATACACACTTACTCTAAGGATAATAACTTTAGTATACACACTTACCCTATGGATAGGGACTGTAGTATACACACTTACACTATGGATAATAACTGTAGTATACACACTTACTCTAAGGATAATAACTGTAGTATACACACTTACACTATGGATAGTAACTGTAGTATACAAACTTACCCTATAGATAATAACTGTAGTATATACACTTACCCTATGATTAATAACTGTAGTATACACACTTACCCTATTAATAGTAACTGTAGTATACACACTTACACTATGGATAATAACTGTAGTATACACACTTACCCTATGGATAATAATTGTAGTATACACACTTACCCTATGGATAGGAACTGAAGTATACACACTTACTCTATGGATAATAACTGTAGTATACACACTTACACTATGAATAATAACTGTAGTATACACACTTACTCTATGGATAATAACTGTAGTATACACACTTACACTATGAATAATAACTGTAGTATACACACTTACTCTATGGATAATAACTGTAGTATACACACTTACGCTATGAATAATAACTGTAGTATACACACTTACACTATGGATAATTGTAGTATACACACTTACCCTATGGATAGGAACTGTAGTATACACACTTACTCTATGGATAATAACTGTAGTATACACACTTACACTATGAATAATAACTGTAGTATACACACTTACTCTATGGATAATAACTGTAGTATACACACACTATGAATAATAACTGTAGTATACACACTTACTCTATGGATAATAACTGTAGTATACACACTTACACTATGAATAATAACTGTAGTATACACACTTACCCTATGGATAGGAACTGTAGTATACACACTTACTCTATGGATAATAACTGTAGTATACACACTTACACTATGAATAATAACTGTAGTGTACACACACACCCTATGTATAGGGACTGTAGTATACACACTTACACTATGAATAATAACTGTAGTGTACACACTTACCCTATGTATAGGGACTGTAGTATACACACTTACCCTATGGATAGGAACTGTAGTATACACACTTAACCTATGGTTAATAATTGTAGTATACACACTTACCCTATGGATAGGAACTGTAGTATACACACTTACTCTATGGATAATAACTGTAGTATACACACTTGCTCTATAGATAATAAATGTAGTATACACACTTATTCTATCGATAATAAATGTAGTATACACACTTACTCTATGGATAGGGATTGTAGCATACACACTTACCATATTAATAGCAACTCTAGAATACACACTTACCCTATGGATAGGAACTGTAGTATATACACTTACCCTATGGATAATAACTGTAGTATACAAACTTACCCTATAGATAATAACTGTAGTACATTGACTTACACTATGAATAATAACTGTAGTATACACACTTACCCTATGGATAGGGACTGTAGTATACACACTTACCCTATGGATAATAACTGTAGTATACACACTTACTCTATGGATAGGAACTGTAGTATACACACTTACCCTATGATTAATAAATGTGGTATACATACTTACCCTATGATTAATAACTGTAGTATACACACTTACCCTATGATTCATAACTGTAGTATACACACTTACCCTATGATTTATAACTGTAGTATACACACTTACCCTATTAATAGTAACTGTAGTATACACACTTACACTATGGATAATAACTGTAGTATACACACTTTCTCTATGGATAGGGACTGTAGTATACACACTTAACCTATGGATAGGGAATGTAGTGTACACACTTACCCTATAGATAATAACTATAGTATACACACTTACCCTATGGATAATAACTGTAGTATACACACTTACTCTATGGCTAAGGATTGTAGTATGCACACTTACACTATGGAAATAACTGTAGTATGCACACTTACTCTATGGATAATAACTGTAGTATATACATTTACTCTATGGATAATAACTGTAGTATATACACTTACTATATGGATAATAACTGTAGTATGCACACTTACCCTATTAATAGTAACTGTAGTATACACACTTACTCTATTAATAGTAACTGTAGTATACACACTTACACTATGGATAATAACTGTAGTATACATACTTTCTCTATGGATAGGGACTGTAGTATACACACTTACCCTATGGATAGGGAATGTAGTGTACACACTTACCCTATAGATAATAACTATAGTATACACACTTACCCTATGGATAATAACTGTAGTATACACACTTACTCTATGGCTAAGGATTGTAGTATGCACACTTACACTATGGAAATAACTGTAGTATGCACACTTACTCTATGGATAATAACTGTAGTATATACATTTACTCTATGGATAATAACTGTAGTATGTACACTTACTATATGGATAATAACTGTAGTATGCACACTTTCTCTATGGATAATAACTGTAGTATATACACTTACTATATTAATAATAACTGTATTATACACACTTACTCTATGGATAACTGTAGTATACACACTTACCATATGATTAATAACTGTAGTATACACACTTACAATATGAATAATAACTGTAGTATAAACACTTACACTATGGATAATAACTGTAGCATACACACTTACCCTATGGATAGGGACTGTAGTATACACACTTACCCTATGGATAGTAACTGAAGTATACAAACTTACCCTATGAATAACTGTAGTATATACACTTACCCTATGATTAATAACTGTAGTATACACACTTACCCTATTAATAGTAACTGTAGTATACACACTTACACTATGGATAATAACTGTAGTATACACACTTACCCTATGGATAGGAACTGTAGTATACACACTTATCCTATGGATAGGAACTGTAGTATACACACTTACCCTATGGATAATAACTGCAGTATACATACTTACACTATGAATAATAACTGTAGTATACACACTTACCCTATGGATAAGAACTGTAGAATACACACTTACCCTATTAATAGTAATTGTAGTATACACACTTACACTATGGATAATAACTGTAGTATACACTTACCCTATGGATAGGAACTGTAGTATACACACTTACCCTATGGATAATAACTGTAGTATACATACTTACACTATGAATAATAACTGTAGTATACACACTTACCCTATGGATAGGAACTGTAGTATACACACTTACCCTATGGATAATAACTGTAGTATACATACTTACACTATGAATAATAACTGTAGTATACACACTTACCCTATGGATAATAATGGTAGTATACACACTAACCCTATGGATAGGAACTGTAGTATACACACTTACTCTATGGATAATAACTGTAGTATACACACTTACACTATGAATAATAACTGTAGTGTACACTTACCCTATGGATAGGGACTGTAGTATACACACTTACCCTATGGATAGGAACTGTTGTATAAACACTTACCCTATGGAGAATAATTGTAGTATACACACTTACCCTATGGATAGGAACTGTAGTATACACACTTACCCTATGGAGAATAATTGTAGTATACACACTTACCCTATGGATAGGAACTGTAGTATACACACTTACTCTATGGATAATAACTGTAGTATACACACTTACACTATGAATAATGGTAGTATACACACTTACTCTATAGATAATAACTGTAGTATACACACTTACTCTATGGATAGGGATTGTAGCATATACACTTACTCTATGGATAGGGATTTAGCATATACACTTACCATATTAATAGCAACTCTAGAATACACACTTACACTATGTATAATAACTGTAGTATACACACTTAGCCTATGGATAGGAACTGTAGTATACACACTTACCCAATGGATAATAACGGTAGTATACAAACTTACCCTATGGATAATAACTGTAGTATATACACTTACACTATGAATAATAACTGTAGTATACACACTTACCCTATGGATAGGGACTGTAGTATACACACTTACCCTATGGATAATAACTGTAGTATTATTATTATCGGTTATTTGTAGAGCGCCAACAGATTCTGCAGCGCTAGAATACACACTTACACTATGGATAATAACTGTAGTATACACACTTACCCTATGGATAGGAACTGTAGTATACACACTTACCCAATGGATAATAACTGTAGTATACAAAATTACCCTATGGATAATAATTGTAGTATATACACTTACACTATGAATAATAACTGTAGTATACACACTTATCCTACGGATAGGGACTGTAGTATACAAACTTACCCTATGGATAATAACTGTAGTATATACACTTACACTATGAATAATAACTGTAGTATACACACTTACTCTATGGATAGGAACTGTAGTATACACACTTATCCTATGGATAATAACTGTATTATACACACTTACCCTATGGATAATAACTGTAGTATACACACTTACTCTATGGCTAGGGACTGTAGTATACACAGTTACTCTATGGATAGGGAATGTAGTATACACACTTACCCTATTAATAGTAACTGTAGTATACATACTTACACTATGGATAACTGTAGTATACACACTTACTCTATGGATAATAACTGTAGAATGTACTCTTACTCTATGGATAGAGACTGTAGTATGCACATTTACCCTATGGATAGGGGTTGTAGTATACACATTTACCCTATGGATAGTAACTGTAGTATACACATTTACCCTATGGATAGTAACTGTAGTATACACATTTACCCTATGGATAGTAACTGTAGTATACACATTTACCCTATGGATAGTAACTGTAGTATACACATTTACCCTATGGATAGGGGCTGTAGTATACACACATATTCTATGGATAGTGAATGTAGCATGCACACTTACCCTATGGATAAGGACTGTAGTATACACACTTACCCTATGGATGGTGACTGCAGTATACACACTTACCCTATGGATGGTGACTGTAGTATACACACTTACCCTATGGATGGTGACTGCAGTATACACACTTACCCTATGGATGGTGACTGTAGTATACACACTTACCCTATGGATGGTGACTGTAGTATACACACTTACCCTATGGATGGTGACTGCAGTATACACACTTACCCTATGGATGGTGACTGCAGTATACACACTTACCCTATGGATGGTGACTGTAGTATACACACTTACCCTATGGATAATAACTGTAGTATACACACTTACTCTATGGATAGTGACTGTAGTATACACACTTACTCTATGGATAGTGACTGTAGTATACACACTTACTCTATGGATAGTGACTGTAGTATACACACTTACCCTATGGATAGGGACTGTAGTATACACACTTACCCTATGGATAGTGACTGTAGTATACACACTTACCCTATGGATAGGGACTGTAGTATACACACTTACCCTATGGATAGTGACTGTAGTATACACACTTACCCTATGGATAGTGACTGTAGTATACACACTTACCCTATGGATGGCGACTGTAGTATACACACTTACCCTATGGATGGCGACTGTAGTATACACACTTACCCTATGGATAAAGACTGTAGTATACACACTTACCCTATGGATAGGGACTGTAGTATACACACTTACCCTATGGATAGTGACTGTAGTATACACACTTACCCTATGGATGGCGACTGTAGTATACACACTTACCCTATGGATGGCGACTGTAGTATACACACTTACCCTATGGATAAAGACTGTAGTATACACACTTACCCTATGGATGGTGACTGTAGTATACACATTAACCTATGGATAAAGACTATAGTATACACATAAACCTATGGATAAAGACTGTAGTATACACATTAACCTATGGATAAAGACTGTAGTATACACATTAACCTATGGATAAAGACTGTAGTATACACATTAACCTATGGATAAAGACTGTAGTATACACATTAACCTATGGATAAAGACTGTAGTATACACATTAACCTATGGATAAAGACTGTAGTATACACATTAACCTATGGATAAAGACTGTAGTATACACATTAACCTATGGATAGTGACTGTAGTATACACATTACCCTATGGATAAAGACTGTAGTATACACATTAACCTATGGATAAAGACTGTAGTATACACATTAACCTATGGATAAAGACTGTAGTATACACATTAACCTATGGATAAAGACTGTAGTATACACATTAACCTATGGATAAAGACTGTAGTATACACATTAACCTATGGATAAAGACTGTAGTATACACATTAACCTATGGATAAAGACTGTAGTATACAAACTTACTGTTGATTCTGTTAATCCCCCAACAGACACAGCCAGTCCCATTAACACATAATAGCGGTACAACGGTAATCCCAGAAGCTGGGTGATACATGGGAATGCTTGAGATGGAGCGTTCCAGTTTATAATTTCTCCCTGAGACCTGTACAGTTTAAAAAAAATCATAATTAATTCTGGCCACAAAATGAGCCTCTCTGAAATGTTAACAACAAAAACATGGACATATGTAATCCTTCTCAGGCTTTTGGTAAACATTTGGTGCTGCAATATTTTCTATTAATATATCAGAACTAGGTTAAAATGACAGAAAAGTGCAACTAATGAATCAGTGGGGAGAGGTTTATCATCATTTGTTTTTCTGCAGGGCAGTTTTATTATATTATTTTCGAGCTTTAATAAATCCACATCCTATGAAACAAGATTTATATATATATATATACTGTATATATTCTAGTATATTAGGTTTTGCTATTCTTATGTTACCAACCATGAAACACTTTTTAGACAACACAAAGGGTATTTACAGCTATAGAAGAGGGTCAGGATGTGTGCCAGGGTCAGTTCATGGTTTGGGCTGTATCTGTGGACATAAGTGGCTGGAATGTGTATAATCATATCACCTACAAGTGCATATTTGGGATAACAGCCTGAACTGACATTTCAGCAACACAACACTATTCAGTTTATAATCATAAATGGTCACAAAGGTAAAAGGACTACTGGGCAAATGCTGCCAACACAAAACCCCATTAGGACCTCTGACTTCTGTTTAGTGGGATATAATATACAATAAGGACAAAAGGTCATGGAAAAGAAAGACAGATAATAGTTACAACTGGTGGAATTTACAGAAAATTCTAAACTCCATGGTTTATCTCACCTGGGAATAATCCTCTCCAGATCTTCCCGATGTGGAATATGTGGAATTGGTGGGTTATCAAAGTACAAAAGATTAAGAAATACAGATCCGGCATGAGCTCGGAACCGATCAATTTTTTCCGCTGACTGCTGGGACACGGAACACATCATTCGTTGGCAGCTGCAGGAAAACCACAAGATAGGAGGTAATACCCAGTGAATAATGTCAGACAAGCAGGATTAATACCGTGAGATTCTCTGGCACAAGCACGTTAATATGAGACATATTACTCATCATGCAACATTATTTTGAAGGACATTTCTAAACCCAAAGTTCATTTAAAATGACTTAAAATCTGGAGAGCTGAAGAGGTTGTCACTTTCACAACAGCATCATATATTTATGTAGCTACAAGGTCATCGAATCAGAGACCAATGCTTTGTTATAAAACAAGACACTGGTAAGGCCATACGTTTATAGATTTGTGACAAATGAATGTCACTGAAGCGATTATACCAAGTACAGCATAGACTCTAAGCTAAGAAGAAACATATGATAGAAACTTTAAAGTATATTAGGGACTTAAAGGAACAGTAAAGTAAAAAGTAAACATTTAAGCATGCACTTCCAATTTACTTCAGTTATCGAATAAACTTTGTTCTCTAGGTATCCTTGCTTAAAGACAAAACATAGGTAGGATCATAAGAGTTTAGGAGTGTGCATGTGTCTAGCAGCAAAGTTTGAAGTGATGTAATACAATGTTACTATAGAGTGCTAGACACATGCCCACTCCTGAGTTCGTATGAGCTTACTTAGATTATAGCATTAACAAAGGATACCAGGAGAATGAAGCAAAATAAGTAAATTAGAAGTTTGAGTAAAACTGTATGCTCTGTATAAATCCTGAATATTTAGTTTACTGTCTTTAATGACTTTGATGTGCATGATCCCTTAATTAAAACAGAGGAGTGTGCCCTTTTACATGAGGGGTCACTTGTGCACCTAGCACACACTGAAGCAAGATAGGGGCTCCGCTAGAGACGCCCTCCGGGAAATATTGTGATTAAAAGGACATGATACCCAAATGCTGAAGCAGTTACAAGTGATGCAGCACATCTCATGAACATTTCTATGGAAAAAATGAAGATATTTCCTCAGTAGCCATATCCCATTGCAAAAGGACTTTAAGCAGCCAATCAGGACACGAGTCCTGGGACTTGCAAGGGAGCATGTATCTGGTATGTGCAGATACAGTCACATCATTTCCCTCCTCAGTTTAAGGAAGTTTTACTTTGAAATCTCATGAGATCACAGTAAAGCAAAGTGTGACATCAGCACTGATGAGTCTGATTGGCTGCAGTTTTTGCTTTTAACATGTAGCTGACAGTAGCAATCACCTGTTTCCTTTAACTGCTTTATGGGCTATAAAAGGGGCCCTAGCACCAAAAATAAACACTACAGCAGGACAACTGACCCCTCTTTTAAAGGAGGGCTCACATGCACAGGTGGCTATAAGATGATGACCACGGCAGGAACACCTAACAAAACTATAGGCATATGGAACAACATCAAAGGGTTGGAGTATCCCCAAAGCTGTGCCCCACAAAACATACAAACCAGTGAACCCTTCAAGGGACAGTCAATGCATGGAGATTATTATATAACTGTAGTTATGCATAATGAAACCCCCGTATGTGATAGGATGTTGGATGTATAGTTAAATAAACCTGGGATCCATTTGCACAATTTGAGTACATGACAAAAAACATATCTTTACCATCTAGGGAGTCCAAACTTAGCTTGGAACCTCTTATAGCATAGATTCTGTATGAAAAAACATTTATCTTATCTTAGTATGTTTGTGATACAATGTAAGATAACAAATATATAATATATATCGTTGAAGGTGTATCTGTGACTAATTCTAAAGCAGTGTATTTATATTAAGAACCATTGCTTAGATGTGATCTGAAAAATGGAATGGACTATATGTAAACAATGTGTATGGTCCGTTTTGTATTGCCTGAGGAAACAACCTGTCCATTTGGTCGAGAAACGTGTTGCAGCTAAGATTAAAGCGTTTTATCTTTTGAAATTTCGGAAGTTGTCCTTTGGTTTTATTCTGTTTCCAAGATCATCGGTGTGTCCAGAGTCTCACCGCAGCTTCCACTTGAAGTGTATCCAACTTTGGATTACGGCTGACACCTTTAAGGGGAACCCCCTGAAAACAGTGTACTAGCCACTGTAGAGTGCTAGTCTGCATGCTGGCACCGGTCACAGTACGGTGCAACACCATCTGGTAAGCCTTCTACCTTTCACAGTTTTACACCCACTTGTGGACATACCACACTATGAGGCGCCCTCTTTTTTTTATATCACAGTTATATTAATACACTTTTTACCTCTGTGATTATCTTGTATCAAGCCTCTGCAGACTGCCCCTTATCTTAGTGCTTTTGACAGACTTGCATTTTAGCCAATAAATGCTGACTCCTAGGTAACTCCACAGGAGTGAGCACAATGTTATCTATATGACAGACATGAACTAGCAATGTCTAATTGTAAAAAAACAACTGTCAAAGTGCATTGAGATAAAAGGCAGTTCAACCGCTTAAAAAATTGCCCACCCAGGTTTAGCTTTCCACAGTTGTCTTATTGGAATCCTAAAAGTTTAATTTTGACTAAAATGTCCTTTTAAATTCAATTGCAAACGAACACGTTTACTTTCAACTTGCAATACTTCTGATGCGCAAAGAGCAGCAATAAACCCCTTATTGCTCGCGCACTACAGTTAGCGCGCCACTCGTTATCTAGCCCCTTGTGTTGTTGATGTAAAGGCTCACAGATACAGGTTTGTCAGATCTTAATAAAGTTTTGGGTTTAAATACTAACAGCTAGATTACGAGTTTTGCGTTATGAGCTATGCGATGCTAACATGCAGTTTATTCTCACCACTCACTTACCTGCAGCGCTGGTATTACAGGTTTTTACAAACCCGGCGTTAAGAGGCAAGAAGTGAGCATAGAGCAAAATTGAGCTCCACACTGCACTCCAATATCAGCGCTGCTTAAGTCAGCGGTAAGCTGGTCGTACGTGCTCGTGCACGATTTCCCCATAGACATCAATGGGGAGAGCCGGCTGAAAAAAAGTCTAACACCTGCAAAAAAGCAGCGTAAAACTCAGTAATGCAGCCCCACTGATTCCTATAGGGAAACACATTTTATGTTTACACCTAACACCCTAACATGAACCCTGAGTCTAAACACCCCTAATCTTACACTTATTAACCCCTAATCTGCCGCCCCCAACCTCGCCGTCACTATATTAAATGTATTAACCCCTAAATCTAACCCTAACTTAAATATAATTTAAATAAATAAAATTACTATAATTACCTAAATTATTCCTATTTAAAACTAAATACTTACCTATAGGCAAGTTTGTATTTATTTTAACTAGGTAGAATAGTTACTAAATAGTTATTAACTATTTAATAACTACCTAGCTAAAATAAATACAAATACACCTGTAAAATAAAACCTAACCTAAGTTACACTAACACCTAACACTACACAATTAAATCAATTAACTAAATTAAATACAATTAAATAAATTAAATTAGCTAAATCACAAAAAAAACCCCACTAAATTACAGAAAATAAAAAAAACAAATTACAAGATCTTTAAAGTAATTACACCTAATCTAAAAGCCCTATCAAAATAAAAAAGCCCACCCAAAAAAATAAAAATAAAACTAGCCTAAACTAAACTACCAATAACCCTTAAAAGGGCCTTTTGCGTGGCATTGCCCCAAAGAAATCAGCTCTTTTTACCTGTAAAAAAAAAATACAGGGAGGCGGAGCCAACAGCCAAACTGAGAGGAAGCAACTAGCAGAGGCTCCGTGTACAAATTATATAATTTAAACATTTTTGGCCAAAAAACACATACTAAAATTTATAAATTCTGAGGAGCAAAGCCCTGTGACACCCTGCAGCCCAACTCTCAAGATTTTAGAGCAGTGAGAAGAGCGGCACAGAAATACAGAGAAGTGCTGCCGGGCGGCAAGGACCCGCTCTAACATCCGAAAGCCGGGGGCTAAACTACACACCGGGACACAAGTCACAGACCAACAGGCAAGCAGGGACTCCGGAGGGACAGAACTCCACTCCGGAACCGATTGAGCAAATTTTCAAGCCTTGGAGTTACCGGAGCTATAAGTAGCAGAGGAGTCATCAACAGAGACACGGATATCCAACCGAGAAACACCGGAGGGGTAAGCAAAAAACCCGAATTACCCCTAGAACTAACTCCCAAAGCATCAAACCATATTGATAAGGGTCAGACATTTAGGTGGGGGAGCCACAACTAAATAAAAATAGAACGCAGACAAGAGGTCAGTGGCGCGAAAATACGCCATTTTGAAAACAAAGCCATATTATATATACGCTACGGCTTCACTAATAAAGACTGTGTAACCCCACATAAATAAATAAATATACCTAAAAGGGAAAGGAAAAAGCTATAAGAACAGGAGCAGAACACTCTCAGAGGCTCCTATCAAGGCAGTTATTTGAAAATTGGTCCCGGTGAAGGGAAAGTGCACCACAGAGAAAACAGTCGATACACTCCTTATACACACTGAATCAACCAATTTTTCGATCTGTATTCACAATATATGTCAGTGAACATTAAGATAAAGCAACAGAAAGGGGATTCAGGGTCATAACCCCACGTACACAGACAGAAACCTGCTGAATAATCTGTCCCTCCAACACAGAAACCACTAGACAGCTGCAGGGCCAGCTCACAAGAAATATAAAAATCTAAAACCCTTTAACTTCAGACATCCTCACTGTTGACCTGGAGACTCAGATAGGGGTGCAATACAACTTCTAGGAGCATAAGAGAATTGATTACCAGAAACACCCTAAACATATACATATTAAGATATCACAACATTACTGATTCCCCAGAGGAAGTGGGGGCTACAGAAATACGAAACTGTATGATGGGCCTAATGTTTGAAATGTGAACAACTACTCAGATTATGCTGGGGGAAAAGATTCTTTAGCTACAACAAAGAAAACTGCGTCATAGTGATGTTTAAGATGATATAGAAATAACTTTCACACCTCTTGTTACTATTTCTAATTATTGCCTGCTTTACTAATTACATCAAGGTAAACTTAGGGTCACGCTAACAAGTGAGGGGAGATAGGTTGCTACAACTTTGAACTTTGAACACGTCTGCAGCCTAAACAGCCACTGAGCAAAGGGGATATTCACTTATTTATTTCTCTTACCTCCCTCCTTTTCTGCAAATCTCTGGATTCCACTCACCCAACTACATAATGACCGCTAAAAGAACCACTAAGGGCGATAAAACAATTAAGCCAACAGCCATGTCAACATTTTTTAAGCCCTCCCAAACAAATAAACAAACAGTGGGCACAGAAGCAGACGAAGAATCTGACACTGAAGTTCTACAACAACTACAAGATGACAGCCCGATAACAAAGGCTGACCTTAAGCTCTTGGTTTCCAAGAAAGATATTGCAGATAACTTCGAAAAGCTTTGGGAGAAGATCGATTCTATACACTCATCAGTAACAAGCAGCCTCTCTGAATTCAAGACTGAACTACTTGAGTTAGGTAATAGAGTTGAGACACTGGAGGATCAAAAAGACTCCATGGTGGAACAAGTAGATGAGATATCACAAGACTTAGCGACACAACAACAAATGTTAGAAGAATTTCAAGACAAAATGGAGGACCTGGAGAACAGGAGCAGGAGGAACAATATCCGCCTTAAAGGGGTTCCAGAAGAAGTCACTCCAGCGGATATTCCACCATACCTTACTCAACTCTTCACGCAAGTTACAAATTCTCCATCAGACTATGTTTTTCATATCGAGAGAGCCCACAGAGCGCTAAAACCTAGGCCTAAACCAGGTCTACCCCCAAGAGACATTATAGTTAAACTAACATTCTTTCCAGATAAAGATAAAATTCTGCAGGCTGCAAGGAAAAATCCAACTCTCAAATTTCAAGGCAACGTGATACAGTTCTACCAAGACCTTAGTGTACGAACACTTCAGAGGAGGGGAACACTACGCCCTCTTACCACTATACTCAGGAAACACCAAATACAATACAGATGGGGATTCCCATTCGCCCTGCACATAATAAAGGACTCCAAGACAATCACGTTAAAAGACCCAGAAGACATACCAGAGATTTGTAAGATCCTATCTTTAGAAATACCCAACATCCCTACAGCAACAATGACTCCGACAAGAAGTAAAAACACAGACAGGCAACCAGACCCACCAAAATGGCAGACAATAAACCATAAAAAACAAAAACTCAGAGAAACAAGAGGGAAAATTTCCTAGAAGACCCTTTGCAATACCAGAGCAAACATAGATACATGCTTTCCAAAATAAAGTGATTGGAGAAGAGCGAGGATTAAAAAGACTAAATGAGATAACTTCAGTTTGTCTTACAATCACATGTGAGGAAGAAGGCATGTGTGTTTTGACCCTTTGCGGGGTCAATGAGAGGGAGCCCCACTTCTGGGGTTCTCTTCCGGACTGCAGGTGCGGGGGTCCTATGATGCAGTTAGGGACACAGGTCCCCCCAGCGTAATAGACTTTTTTTTTTCTTTTTTTACCTTTGTGTATCTCCACAATACTTTACAGGTTACCTATTGAGAGCCCTAGGGTTAAGGGCTTTAAACAGTTATTTACTAAGTTTGTTTTCATGTATTTTCTTTTTGATTCCCTCCTCCCTCCCAGTGACGACACAACATTGATCACCTACTCTAACCATGACTTGCGGGAAACCATCCAGCTAAACAGCCAGTCTAGAGATTCTCAGGTAATAGATGTCTTTATACATTACACTAAAACACACAAATCAACATGATCCCTAAAATAAAGATACTATCCCACAATGTGAGAGGGTTAAATACCGATGTTAAAAGGCGCATCGCAATGACACAATACACATCTTTGCAGGCTAATATACTATTCCTCCAAGAGACCCACTTTCTTGAGAACAAAATTCCAAAATATTGGGTGAAACACTTTAACATACACTATCACTCCACAGCAACATCTAAAAAGAGAGGTACATCTATTCTGATACACTCCTCACTCAATTTCACACAAGAAAGTATACTAACAGATACTGACGGGAGATACCTGATAGTGAGAGGTAGAATTTCAAATTCAGAAGTAACGCTCTGCAATATATATGCGCCAAACGAGAATCAACATGAATTCTTCAAACACATATCACATCTACTCACACAGTGGTCACACACTAAAATATTTTTAGCCGGAGATTTTAATATAACTATGATGCCTATTAGCCCAATCAACAACAAACCCCTAACCAACAAGCAATCCAGACACAACCGCATAGTTAAATCAATTAAAGAAAGCCTATTACCTCATTCTGTGATAGAGACTTGGAACACTTTATATGGCCCAACAGGAGAGACCACATTCTTTTCGGCAGCACATAAGACCTATGTTAGGTTGGATTATATATATGTGAGCCAGATCTTACAACCCCTACTCAATAGTTCTCAGATACACACTTGTGTGTGGTCTGACCACTCAATCCTCACCTTACAGGTGGAGGGATTGTGTGACCCAAAGAGAAGTAAAACGTGGACCTTTGACCCGTCATATGTCAAAAAACCCCAAACACATGACAACGTACTTAAACAATTACTGGAGTATTGGCAAATAAACACTAACACTGCTAGCAATCCAGGAATTACATGGGCAGCACACAAAGCAGTCATAAGGGGTATCCTCATTAAAGGAAAAACAACACAGGTCCAGCAATACAGACAACAATTAAAACAATTATATACTGAAATTGAAGAATTAGAAAAAAGACACAAACACTTCAAAACTAAAGCTATCCTAAACACTCTCAGCACCAAGCGAACGGCATTAGCCTCACTACTTCACTCACAAGCAACAAGGGCCATCCATAAAATTCAAGCACAGTACTTTATATATGCAAACAAGCCAGATAGATACATGGCACATAAAATCAGAGAGAGATGTAGGATCTCTGCGATCCCCGCTATTGAGACACCAAACAACACCCTAACATCACACCCTCAGGAAATAGTAGACATATTCGCGACATACTATGGAACATTATATGATGGGGAAAAAGTTACACATAATGAAGAGACAGACACATTAGCCGCAACATTTTTCTCCCAAGATTTGTTACGAACAATATCCAAAGAACAGGGGGAAGCGCTTAACGCACCAATTTCCTGTATGGAAGTATTAGGGGCTATTAAGGATCTTAAACCCGGGAAGGCAGCAGGACCAGATGGCTTCCCTGCCGAATATTATAAACTTTTTAAAACAGCACTAACCCCACATCTAGTTAAATTTTGTAACTACATTATGGAGGGGGGAAATATACCACCTGAACTACTAGCTGCTAAAATAGTGGTGATTCCCAAACCTGCGAGAGATCATAAGAAATGTCAGAATTATCGCCCAATATCCCTTATCAATCAAGACCTTAAAATTTTTACGAAAATTATAGCGAATCGTCTCAAACATGTTGTCCCACATCTGGTTCACCCAGACCAGGTGGGTTTTGTCAAAGGTAGAGAAGCCCCAGACAATATACGGAAAGTGACTAATCTCATTCAAATTTTGGGGGAGACACGAACGCCTTCTCTGCTCCTCTCATTGGATGCGGAGAAGGCGTTCGACAGGATTGATTGGGACTACATGTTCTTAACATTAAGTAAAATGGGATTCGAAGGGGCATTTATAAAAGCCTTGAGAACTATCTACTCATGCCCGGGAGCGCAAGTCTCAGCAGCAGGTTATAAATCAAAACCATTCCCAATCCGAAATGGGACCAGACAGGGGTGTCCCCTCTCCCCATTGCTTTTTGCGCTATGTATAGAGCCTCTAGCGGCTAAAATTTGTTCGCAGCCAGACATAACGGGAATCAAGATAGACGCTTCAGAGTATAAATTAGCACTCTTTGCGGATGATATTTTACTAACCTTGACAAACCCATTGATAACCCTACCCAACTTATACCAAACAATAAAAACCTTCTCTGACATCTCGGGGTTTAAGATTAATCCAGAAAAATGCGAAGCCCTACCAATCGCAATCCCCCAGCAAACCCAAACATTACTAGAAACAAACTTCAACTTCAAATGGATGAAACACACACTAAAATATCTAGGAATACACCTCCCGACCTGCCACACACAACTATATAAAGTAAACTATATCCCTTTATTCAGACAAATTAAACAAGACCTCTCAAAATGGAAAAGCTTTAAGTTTTCATGGCTAGGTAGGGTAGCAGCAGTGAAAATGAATGCCATGCCACGGATTCTATATCTATTTAGAACTCTTCCCATTAAAGTAATAAAATCAGACCTAGAAACATTACAGAAAGAAATATTGGTGTTTATCAGAGGCACCAAAATAAATAGGATAGCAAAATCGGTCTTAATCAGACATAAATCGCTAGGGGGAATTGGGGTCCCTAATCTACTAGATTATTACAACTCTGCTAGGCTAGCCCAAGATACTCTGCTTTTGAAAAGATCTAGGGAGGTTATATGGCCCACTCTAGAAGCAAAGATGGGAGGCTGGGGTGAGATAGATGCGATAATCTGGGACCATGAGACAGCACAAAAAAACGGTGGGAGCCCCAGACCTTACACCACAAATCTAACAGTGCAGACATGGAATACAGCTAGGACAAAATATCACCTTATACCACAGTATTCCTTATACGTACCAATAAGATACATAATCCCAGGAGAACTTGGGGATCAACTCAAGAAATGGGAAAATAAAGGCTTGTACAGAGTAGCGGACTACATGGCGGGTGGGAAAATACTTTCGTATACCCAACTACAGTCGAGATTAGACCCACTAAAGCTACATTGGTACATGTACTTACAGATCTCCTCGGCTATGCAATCATACCTTAAACACCCCCGTGATGACATTACCACCTTAATAGAAACTTTCAGCAAATCAGAAAGCCGAGATAAGCGTACTATCTCTTTACTTTATATAAACATACAATCCACCCAAAACACCACTAAAACACCAACTATGCTGGCCTGGGAGCAGGAACTACACATAAGTAAAGACATCAAAGAGTGGGAAAAAATATTTCAGGAAGCTGAGAAGGGTCTCATAAGTGTAGATCTGAAGGAAAATGTTGCCAAAACCATATATCGCTGGTATTTGACTCCCTTAAGAACAGCCCATATGAGTTCTCTAGGGAATAGATTATGCTATAGAGGGTGCGGGGAAATAGGAACATATAAACATATGTGGTGGGATTGCAAAGAAGTATCAGAAGTATGGAAAAAATTGTCAGCCTTTCTTAGCCAGATCCTAGATGAACACATTACCCTCACAATACAACAAGCTCTTCTCCATGAACATATCCACGCATATAATAAACATATTAACACGTTTATCAGGATATTATGCACAATCACGAGGATCTGCATAGCTAGGTACTGGAAAACCGGAGTTCCCACCTGGACAGAAATACTCAATAAAACCCATCACACATACACTATGTATGAGATAGCATCAGGTATTCTAGACAATAAAGACACGGTTCAAGCCGTATGGTACTACTGGATAAGCAGATAGAACTTACTCAGACGATTTAGCAGGAAGATAAACCTTTAAATAGTCAGAGCTAGAAAAACAAGGTAAACTCATTGATGTTTATATTAGATAAACTATAGAAAACTGTATCGTCACTCCCCTTCCCCCCCAATACAACCCCACCCTTCCCTTCTCTTCCTGATAATACACCTAAGTTATTTAACCTTGCCTCTGTATGTTATTCCAATCTTTGAATATGAGGATATCAATGGATATGACGGAATATCTTGGATATAAACACTTTCTGACAATGTATTGATATAAACGTAGATAGATAAAATATATATGAGGATGTAACAACCTATGAGAAGTTATGCATTGTTCTAGCAGAAAGTTAGAGAAAGTAAAGGAGTCCTCTAGGCATCTATTAGAATATATTACCATTATATAGATGGAGATTTCGAGGACTCAATTAACTACAACCAGAAACCTATAGATTGTTGTCGTTTATAGTGTAACTTGATCATCCTATACTCCAAGCCTATTGTAAACTTACCTCATAATACGCCTCAATACAGAGGTCGCTAGAGGGAAGGATTCTTGGCTATTTGATTGTTAAACAGTTAATAGTGTTTTTTCTGTTCATTATTAAAAAAAAAAAAAAAATATTTAAACATAAAAAAAAAATACAAACAACCTGTAATGATAACCTGTGGCTTTAAGAGATTTAACAATCCTGGCACAATATAGTGCGTAATAAAAGTTTAGATGTTTCAGTTATTTTTTAGAGATCTGCAAAACTTGCAAACCAATACAATATAATTGGAGTAATCTGGCCTGAGTAACTAGAGATAAGATATATAGGAAATATAGGTTTATTTAGTTACATAGGCAAGGGAATTGGAAAATAGTTAAACATCAGGTGCAGACTGAATCGGTGGCGAGGATCACTATAAACTGGAAAGGTAATTTGCAGCACAATTCATAACACAAACTGGTACACAAACTAATGTTGAGTCAGTGCTAGTTGGTAAAAAACAGAGTGATGTAAATATGCAGCAAATTGCAGTACTCACGGAACCTTGCACATATGCTGCTGAGATGCCTTGCAGAGGTTTTGTTTTGTCACTTTGTTGACTAATTTTCAAGTCTAAGAGAAAATCAGAAGCCAGTCCCAAAACGCAAGATTTAGCTATTACTGTGGTGGGTTGTGCGTCAACAGTGTTTTTTATATAGTCTAGATAGGGCGTCAGCCTTAGTATTCTTTGTGCCTAGGCGGTAGGTGATGGTGTATGAAAACCTGGAGAAATACAGACTCCATCTAAGTTGACGTACTGATAAGGTGCGGTTTGTTTGTAAATACTGTATATTTTTGTGATCTGTCTCCATTGGTCCAGAAGAACACTTAATGGCTAATAATTCTTTTTCCCCAACGGGGTAATTCAATTCCGGTTGGGTCAACACTCTGGAGTAATACAATATAGGATGTAGAGGATCCTTTAGAGTCTTTCTTTGTGATAGGACAGAACCAATAGCATGTTCTGATGCATCAACTTTGAGAACGAAGTGGTAAGAAGTTTCTGGTATTTGCAAAACGGGGGACGTACTGAAACATCTTTTAAGTTGGTCAAAGGCTTGTTGACAAGAGAAATCCCAAGAGAAATTGTGTATAAATCTTCTGTAAAAATTAGTGAAGCCCAGGAAGCTGGACTTGCTATTGGGTCTTGGCCAGTTAGTTATAGCTAGAACTTTATCATTTTCCATTCTGATTTCGTTTTGATTGATACAATAACCAAGAAATGAGATCTGTGTGGTACTAAAGGTACACTTTTCGAGTTTCACAAACAGTCTGTGGGTTCTTAATCTAGAGAGAACAACCCTAATATGTTTAAATATGGTCAGTTGTATTGTTGGGAAAAATGTAAATATCATCTAAGTATACAACTAAAAAGGTGTCAAGTATGTCCCTGAATATGTCATTGATAAAGTTCTGGAATGTTGCCGGCGCATTGCACAGACCGAATGGCATGACTGTATACGCATACAGACCATACCGAGTCCTAAATGCAGTCAGCCACTCGTCACCGGACCTTATTCTAACAAGGTTATAGGCACCTTTTAAATCAAGTTTAGTGAAATATTTGGCACCACGTAACCTCTCAATCAACTCAGGAATAAGTGGCAATGGGTATCTATTCTTTTTTGTACGCTTATTCAATTCCCTATAGTCAATAATAGGGCGGAGAGACACATCCTTGTTTTTTACAAAAAAGATTCCCGCACCTGCAGGGGAAGATGAGGGTCTAATAAACCCTTTCTTCAAATTTTCTGTAATGTATTCTTTTAAGTAGTCAAGTTTGACCTTGGACAATGGTCTCCATGGACTTTATAGTTGACCTACCTAAGTCACAGGGATACACTGGCATATTCGTAGTGGTAGATCTCTTCTCAAAAATGGCCCATTTTATTCCAACTAAATCTCTTCCATCTGTCCAGGAGACAGCTGAACTTTTCATCAAAGAAATTTGCTGCATATTTTTACCAACTAGCACTCACTCAACATTAGTTTGTGTACCAGTTTGTGTTATGAATTGTGCTGCAAATTACCTTTCCAGTTTATAGTGATGCTCGCCACAGATTCAGCCTGCACCTGATGTTTAACTATTTTCCAATTCCCTTGCCTATGTAACTAAAGAAACCTATATTTCCTATATATCTTATCTCTAGTTACTCAGGCCAGATTACCCCAATTATATTGTATTGGTTTGCAAGTTTTGCAGATCTCTAAAAAATAACTGTAACATCTAAACTTTTATTACGCACTATATTGTGCCAGGATTGTTAAATCTCTTAAAGCCACAGGTTATCATTCCACAACCCCCCCAACAGTAAAACCCACCACCCACACAACCAACCCCCCAAATAAAAGTCTAACTAAAAAAAACTAAGCTCCCCATTGCCCTGAAAAGGGCATTTGGATGGACATTGCCCTTAAAAGGGCATTTAGCTCCATTGCTGCCCAAAGCCCTAACCTAAAAAATAGACCCACCCAATACACCCTTGAAAATCCTAACACTAACCCCCGAAGATTCACTTACCGGGAGAAGTCTTCATCCAAGCAGCAAAATGTCCTCAACGAAGCCGGCAGAAGTGGTCCTCCAGACGGGCAGAAGTCTTCATCCAGACGGAATCTTCTATCTTCATCCTTCTGACGCGGAGCGGCTCCATCTTCAAGACATCCGGCGCGGAGCATCCTCTTCAATCGACGGCTTCTTCGGAATTAATGTTCCTTTATGTGACGTCATCCAATATGGCGTCCCTTAGATTCCGATTGGCTGATAGAAATCTATCAGCCAATCGGCATAAAGGTAGAAAAAATCCTATTGGCTGAGGCAATCAGCCAATAGGATTGAGTTTGCATTCTATTGGCTCATTGAAACAGCCAATAGAATGCCAGCTCAATCCTATTGGCTGATTGCATCAGCCAATAGGATTTTGTCTACCTTAATTCCGATTGGCTGATAGAATTCTATCAGCTAATCGGAATCTAAGGGACGCCATCTTGGATGGCGTCACTTAAATAAACATTAATTCGGAAGAAGCCGTCGATTGAAGAGGATGTTCCGCGCCGGATTTCTTGAAGATGGAGCCGCTCCGCGTCGGAAGGATGAAGATAGAAGATGCCGTCTGGATGAAGACTTCTGCCCGTCTGGAGGACCACTTCTGCCGGCTTCGTTGAGGACATCTTGCTGCTTGGATGAAGACTTCTCCCGGTAAGTGAATCTTCGGGGGTTAGTGTTAGGATTTTCAAGGGTGTATTGGGTGGGTCTATTTTTTAGGTTAGGGCTTTGGGCAGCAATGGAGCTAAATGCCCTTTTAAGGGCAATGTCTATCCAAATGGCCTTTTCAGGGCAATGGGGAGCTTAGTTTTTTTTAGTTAGGCTTTTATTTGGGGGGTTGGTTGTGTGGGTGGTGGGTTTTACTGTTGGGGGGGTTGTGGAATGATAACCTGTGGCTTTAAGAGATTTAACAATCCTGGCACAATATAGTGCGTAATAAAAGTTTAGATGTTACAGTTATTTTTAAGAGATCTGCAAAACTTGCAAACCAATACAATATAATTGGAGTACATCAGGTGCAGACTGAATAGGTGGAGAGGATCACTATAAACTGGAAAGGTAATTTGCAGCACAATTCATAACACAAACTGGTACACAAACTAATGTTGAGTCAGTGCTAGTTGGTAAAAAAACAGAGTGATGTAAATATGCAGCAAATTGCAGTACTCACGGAACCTTGCACATATGCTGCTGAGATGCCTTGCAGAGGTTTTGTTTTGTCACTTTGTTGACTAATTTTCAAGTCTAAGAGAACATCAGAAGCCAGTCCCAAAACGCAAGATTTAGGTATTACTGTGGTGGGTTGTGCGTCAACAGTGTTTTTTTTCTATAGTCTGGATAGGGCGTCAGCCTTAGTATTCTTTGTGCCTAGGCAGTAGGTGATGGTGTATGAAAACCTGGAGAAATACAGACTCCATCTAAGTTGACGTGCTGATAATGTGCGGTTTGTTTGTAAATACTGTAAATTTTTGTGATCTGTCTCCATTGGTCGAAAGAACACTTAATGGCTAATAATTCTTTTTCCCCAACGGGGTAATTCAATTCCGGTTGGGTCAACACTCTGGAGTAATACAATATAGGATGTAGAGGATCCTTTAGAGTCTTTCTTTGTGATAGGACAGAACCAATAGCATGTTCTGATGCATCAACTTTGAGAACGAAGTGGTAAGAAGTTTCTGGTATTTGCAAAATGGGGGACGTACTGAAACATCTTTTAAGTTGGTCAAAGGCTTGTTGAAAAGAGAAATCCCAAGAGAAATTGTGTATAAATCTTCTGTAAAAATTAGTGAAGCCCAGAAACGAAGCCGGCAGAAGTGGTCCTCCAGACGGGCAGAAGTCTTCATCCAGACGGAATCTTCTATCTTCATCCTTCTGACGCGGAGCGGCTCCAACTTCAAGACATCCGGCGCGGAGCATCCTCTTCAATAGACGGCTTCTTCGGAATGAATGTTCCTTTACGTGACATCATCCAATATGGCGTCCCTTAGATTCCGATTGGCTGATAGAAATCTATCAGCCAATCGGAATAAAGGTAGAAAAAATCCTATTGGCTCATTGGAACAGCCAATAGAATGCCAGCTCAATCCTATTAGCTGATTGCATCAGCCAATAGGATTTTTTCTATCTTAATTCCGATTGGCTGATAGAATTCTATCAGCCAATCGGAATCTAAGGGACGCCATCTTGGATTGCGTCACTTAAATAAACATTCATTCGGAAGAAGCCGTCGATTGAAGAGGATGTTCCGCGCCGGATTTCTTGAAGATGGAGCCGCTCCGGGTCGGAAAGATGAAGATAGAAGATGCCGTCTGGATGAAGACTTCTGCCCGTCTGGAGGACCACTTCTGCCCCTCTGGAGGACCACTTCTGCCGGCTACGTTGAAGACATCTTGCCGCTTGGATGAAGACTTCTCCTGGTAAGTGAATCTTCGGGGGTTAGTGTTAGGATTTTTTAAGGGTGTATTGGGTGGATTTATTTTTTAGGTTAGGGCTTTGGGCTGCAATAGAGCTAAATTCCCTTTTAAGGGCAATGCCCATCCAAATGCCCTTTTCAGGGCAATGGGGAGCTTAGTTTTTTTTTAGTTAGGCTTTTATTTGGGGGGGTAGGTTGTGTGGGTGGTGAGTTTTACTGTTGGGGGGGTTGTTTGTATTTTTTTTACAGGTAAAGGAGCTGATTTCTTTGGGGCAATGCCCTGCAAAAGGCCCTTTTAAGGGCTATTGGTAGTTTAGTTTAGGCTAGGTTTTTTGTTTATTTTGGGGGGGCTTTTTTATTTTGATAGGGCTCTTAAATTAGGTGTAATTAGTTTAAAGATCTTGCAATTTGTTTTTTTATTTTCTGTAATTTAGCGTTTGTTTTTTTGGTAATTTAGCTAATTTTATTTAATTTTTTAATTGTATTTAACGTAGGGAATTTATTTAATTGTAGTGTAGTGTTAGGTGTTAGTGCAACTTAGGTTAGGTTTTATTTTACAGGTAAATTTGTATTTATTTTAGCTAGGTAGTTATTAAATAGTTAATAACTACTTAGTAACTATTCTACCTAGTTAAAATAAATACAAACTTGCCTGTAAAATAAAAATAAACCCTGAGATAGCTACAATGTAACTATTAATTATATTGTAGCTATCTTAGGGTTTATTTTATAGGTAAGTATTTAGTTTTAAATAGGAATAATTTAGGTAATGATAGTAATTTATATTTAGATTTATTTAAATTATATTTAAGTTAGGGGTGTTAGGGTTAGACTTACATTTAAAGGTTAATAAATTTAGAATAGTGGCGGCGACGTTGGGGACGGCAGATTAGGGGTTAATAAATGTAGGTAGGTGTCGGTGATGTTGGGGTCAGCAGATTAGGGGTGAATAAATATAATGTAGGTGGCGGCGATGTCCGGAGCGGAAGATTAGGGGTTAATAAGTATAATGTAGGTGGCGGCGATGTTGGGGGCAGCAGATTAGGGGTTAATAATATTTAACTAGTGTTTGTGAGGCGGGAGTGCGGCGGTTTAGGGGTTAATATGTTTATTATAGTGGCGGCGATGACTCGTAATACAAGCGGGCGTAAAAAAGCAGCGTTAAGACCTGTTAACGCTGCTTTTTCACCTTACCGTAAAACTCGTAATCTAGGCGATAGGGAATAATGACTGCTATGTGCTACTCTGTACGTCATAGAAATTACACAAAATGATTTATTTTTTTGCATTTCATATGATTGTGTTTTCCAGTATTATGATATTGGTATTGTATAAATGCAATGTGGCCAAACAACTAAAAATAGCTCCAACACAAGGGCAAGAAAATGGCTCAGCAGCAAAATAGTTATTAAAGCTGAGGCTGTAATTATTTATTTATACAAAAGCAAGAAGTCAATATAACATTGAAGGGTAACAAGTTCTGGAGTAATTAGAGGATGCACCGAAAGGTGGTTGGTTCATCAAATAAACTTCCATTGGGGCGGTAAAGAGTAGGTATGTGCAAGATGTGTTACTCAAACAAATTCCACATATGACCGGGGGAGGCAGCATTCACCTATTTTCAGTATCGGATATTTTAGTGCTAAAGTGCAAGACACACAGATCTGGATTTGCACTTTAACAATAATCTATCGGCATCAAAAATAGCTGAATATTGATACCTGTGGCCATATTTTAAATTAGTTTGACTAACAAATTTTCCACATACCTAATAAAGACAGGCACTGTGAAGCACTTCAAGAAAGCCTGGGATAAGCATAAGGCTATGCTAAGTACTAATTAATGCCTGGGATAACCATAAGGCTATTCTACATACTAACTAATGCCTGGGATAAGCATAAGGTTATCCTACATATTAATTAATGTCTGGGATAAGCATAAGGCTATTCTACATACTAACTAATGCCTGGGATAAGCATAAGGTTATCCTTCATATTAATTAATGTCTGGGATAAGCATAAGGATATCCTACATACTAATTAATGTCTGGGATAAGCATAAGGCTATTCTACATACTAACTAATGCCTGGGATAAGCATAAGGCTATTCTACATACTAACTAATGCCTGGGATAAGCATAAGGCTATCTTACGTACTAATTAATGCCTGGGATAAGCATAAGGCTATTCTACATATTAACTAATGCCTGGGATAAGCATGAGACTATCTTAGATACTAATTAATGCATAAGGCTATCCTACTTACAATTTAATGCCTGAGTTAAGCATAAGGCTATTCTACTTACAATGTAATGCCTGGGATAAGCATAAGGCTATTCTACATACTAGTTAATGCATGGGATAAGCAAAAGGCTATAATACATACTAATTAATGCCTGGGATAAGCATAAAGCTATCCTACATACTAACTAATGCCTTGGATAAGCACAAGGCTATCCTACATACTAATTAATGTCTGGGATAAGCATAAGGCTATCTTACGTACTAATTAATGCCTGGGATAAGCATAAGGCTATCCTACATACTAACTAATGCCTGGGATAAGCATGAGACTATCCTAGATACTAATTAATGCATAAGGCTATCCTACTTACAATTTAATGCCTGAGATAAGCATAAGGTTATTCTACTTACAATTTAATGCCTGGGATAAGCATAAGGCTACCCTACATACTAATTAATGCTTGGGATAAGCATAATGCTATCCTACTTACAATTTAATGCCTGGGATAAGCATAAGACTATTCTACATACTAGTTAATGCATGGGATAAGCATAACACTATCCTACTTACAATTTAATGCCTGGGATAAGCATAAGGCTATTCTACATACTAGTTAATCCTTGGGATAAGCATAACACTATCCTACTTACAATGTAATGCCTGGGATAAGCATAAGGCTATTCTACATACTAGTTAATGCATGGGATAAGCAAAAGGCTATAATACGTACTAATTAATGCCTGGGATAAGCATAAAGCTATCCTACATACTAACTAATGCCTTGGATAAGCACAAGGCTATCCTACATACTAATTAATGTCTGGGATAAGCATAAGGCTATCTTACGTACTAATTAATGCCTGGGATAAGCATAAGGCTATCCTACATACTAACTAATGCCTGGGATAAGCATGAGACTATCCTAGATACTAATTAATGCATAAGGCTATCCTACTTACAATTTAATGCCTGAGATAAGCATAAGGTTATTCTACTTACAATTTAATGCCTGGGATAAGCATAAGGCTACCCTACATACTAATTAATGCTTGGGATAAGCATAATGCTATCCTACTTACAATTTAATGCCTGGGATAAGCATAAGACTATTCTACATACTAGTTAATGCATGGGATAAGCATAACACTATCCTACTTACAATTTAATGCCTGGGATAAGCATAAGGCTATTCTACATACTAGTTAATCCTTGGGATAAGCATAACACTATCCTACTTACAATTTAGTGCATGGGATAAGCATAAGGCTATACTACGTGCTAATTAATGCCTGGGATAAGCATAAGGCTATCCTACATACTAATGCCTGGGATAAGCATAAGGCTACCCTACGTACCAATTAATGCCTGGGATAAGCATAAGACTATACACTGCATACTAATTAACGCCTGGGATAAGCATAAGGCTATATGACATACTAATTAATGCCTGGGATAAGCATTAGGCTATACTGCATACTAATTAATGCCTGGGATAAGCATGAGACTATCATAGATACTAATTAATGCATAAGGCTATACTATGTACTAATTAAACCCGGGATAAGGATAACGCTATCCTACTTACAATTTAATGCCAGGGATAAGCATAAGGCTATTCTACATACTAGTTAATGCATGGGATAAGCATAAGGCTATACTACGTACTAATTAATGCCTGGGATAAGCATAAGGCTATCCTACATACTAATTAATGTCTGGGATAAGCATAAGGCTATCTTACGTACTAATTAATGCCTGGGATAAGCATAAGGCTATCCTACATACTAACTAATGCCTGGGATAAGCATGAGACTATCCTAGATACTAATTAATGCATAAGGCTATCCTACTTACAATTTAATGCCTGAGATAAGCATAAGGCTGTTCTACTTACAATTTAATGACTGGGATAAGCATAAGGTTATCCTACATACTAATTAATGTTTGGGATAAGCATAATGCTATCCTACTTACAATTTAATGCCTGGGATAAGCATAAGGCTATTCTACATACTAGTTAATGCTTGGGATAAGCATAACGCTACCCTACGTACCAATTAATGCCTGGGATAAGCATAAGGCTATCTTATGTACTAAATAATGCCTGGGATAACCATAAGGCTATCCTACATAATAATGCTTGGGATAAGCATAAGGCTATCCTACATACTAACTAATGCCTGGGATAAGCACAAGGCTACCCTACGTACCAATTAATGCCTGGGATAAGCATAAGGCTATACACTGCATACTAATTAACACCTGGGATAAGCATAAGACTATATGACATACTAATTAATGCCTGGGATAAGCATTAGGCTATACTACACACTAATTAATGCCTAGGATAACCATAAGGCTATACTACATACTAATTAATGCCTAGGATAACCATAAGGCTATACTACATACTAATTAATGCCTGGGATAATCATTAGGCTATACTACATACTAATTAATGCCTAGGATAACCATAAGGCTATACTACATACTAATTAATGCCTGGGATAACCATAAGGCTATCCTACTTACAATTTAATGCCTGGGATAACCATAAGGCTACCATACATACTAACTAATGCTTGTAATAAGTATAAGGCTATCCTACTTACTAATTAATGTCTGGGATAACCATAAGGCTATACTACATAATAATTAATACCTGGGATAAGCATAAGGCTATACTACATACTAATTAATGCCTAGGATAAGCATAAGGCTATATGACATACTAATTAATGCCTGGGATAAGCATTAGGCTATACTACATACTAATTAATGCCTAGGATAACCATAAGGCTATACTACATACTAATTAATGCCTAGGATAACCATAAGGCTATACTACATACTAATTAATGCCTGGGATAAGCATTAGGCTATACTACATACTAATTAATGCCTAGGATAACCATAAGGCTATACTACATACTAATTAATGCCTGGGATAACCATAAGGCTATCCTACTTACAATTTAATGCCTGGGATAACCATAAGGCTACCATACATACTAACTAATGCTTGTAATAAGTATAAGGCTATCCTACTTACTAATTAATGTCTGGGATAACCATAAGGCTATACTACATACTAATTAATACCTGGGATAAGCATAAGGCTATACTACATACTAATTAATGCCTAGGATAAGCATAAGGCTATATGACATACTAATTAATGCCTGGGATAAGCATTAGGCTATACTACATACTAATTAAATGTCTAGGATAACCATAAGGCTATACTACATACTAATTAATGTCTGGGATAACCATAAGGCTATACTACATACTAATTAATACCTGGGATAAGCATAAGGCTATACTACATACTAATTAATGCCTAGGATAACCATAAGGCTATATTACATACTAATTAATGTCTGGGATAACCATAAGGCTATACTACATAATAATTAATACCTGGGATAAGCATAAGGCTATACTACATACTAATTAATGCCTAGGATAAGCATAAGGCTATATGACATACTAATTAATGCCTGGGATAAGCATTAGGCTATACTACATACTAATTAATGCCTAGGATAACCATAAGGCTATACTACATACTAATTAATGCCTAGGATAACCATAAGGCTATACTACATACTAATTAATGCCTGGGATAACCATAAGGCTATCCTACTTACAATTTAATGCCTGGGATAACCATAAGGCTACCATACATACTAACTAATGCTTGTAATAAGTATAAGGCTATCCTACTTACTAATTAATGTCTGGGATAACCATAAGGCTATACTACATACTAATTAATACCTGGGATAAGCATAAGGCTATACTACATACTAATTAATGCCTAGGATAAGCATAAGGCTATATGACATACTAATTAATGCCTGGGATAAGCATTAGGCTATACTACATACTAATTAAATGTCTAGGATAACCATAAGGCTATACTACATACTAATTAATGTCTGGGATAACCATAAGGCTATACTACATACTAATTAATACCTGGGATAAGCATAAGGCTATACTACATACTAATTAATGCCTAGGATAACCATAAGGCTATATTACATACTAATTAATGTCTGGGATAACCATAAGGCTATACTACATACTAATTAATACATGGGATAAGCATAATGCTATCCTACATACTAATTAATGCCTAGGATAAGCATAAGGCTATATGACATACTAATTAATGCCTGGGATAAGCATTAGGCTATATTACATACTAATTAATGCCTAGGATAACCATAAGGCTATACTACATACTAATTAATGTCTGGGATAACCATAAGGCTATACTACATACCAATTAATACCTGGGATAAGCATAAGGCTATACTACATACTAATTAATGCCTAGGATAAGCATAAGGCTATCCTACTTACAATTTAATGCCTGGGATAAGCATAAGGCTATACTACATACTAATTAATGCCTAGGATAACCATAAGGCTATACTACATACCAATTAATACCTGGGATAAGCATAAGGCTATACTACATACTAATTAATGCCTAGGATAAGCATAAGGCTATCCTACTTACAATTTAATGCCTGGGATAAGCATAAGGCTATACTACATACTAATTAATGCCTAGGATAACCATAAGGCTATACTACATACTAATTAATGTCTGGGATAACCATAAGGCTATACTACATACTAATTAATGCCTGGGATAAGTATAAGGCTATACTACATACTAATTAATGCCTGGGATAACCATAAGGCTACCATACATACTAACTAATGCTTGTAATAACCATAAGGCTATCCTACTTACTAATTAATGCATGGGATAAGCATAAGGCTATCCTACTTACTAATTAATGCCTGGGTTAACCATAAGGTTATCCTACTTACAATTTAATGCCTGGGATAAGCATAAGGCTACCATACATACTAACTAATGCTTGTAATAAGTATAAGGCTATCCTACTTACTAATTAATGTATGGGATAAGCATAAGGCTATACTATGCACTAATTAAGCTTTTAATTTTTAGAACTATGAGCAGACTTGATGGGCTATGTATTTTATCTGCCATCAAAAACTGTTACCATTGCGTTAACTAACTCTTATTTATTACAAATGTCCCCGTGTATCACGTAGACTGACTTGCAAGCACACAGACCATTGTTTGTTCATGCTTCTGTGCAGTAACAAGGGAAGCTAATTAAGTAGCAATAACTGAGTCCAGGTTTTCCCCCAGTTGTACAATATAAAATATCAGTTGCTATTTAGCAGGTTTGTCTTTGTGTTGCCTTACCAGCCTGCACTGATCAAATCTGGTTGGTTCTTTACTAATAATACTGTGACATCCATGAGGCTGGTCATCGCTGCTTCCCGAACCCTATAAAATAAAGGTACAACAGGTTAGCGCATTCAAGGGCCAATGAAAGGTTTTACATGCAAAATAATAAAAAGTCCCAGAGAAATTAATAAACAAAACAGTCTCAATAACTCCAATATTCAGGCAAGTGAGCCAATAGCATATGTGATGCCTCTTTTAGTAAAAATAACTACAAGTGTCTAACAGTGATAGTTACTGAGGTTATAAACATGTCACTGTCATTAGTACACTGTGACCCTAGCAGGGACTGAGCACATACATGTCACTGTCATTAGTACACTGTAGCCCTAGCAGGTACTGAGCACATAAACATGTCACTGTCATTAGTACACTGTGACCCTAGCAGGTACTGAGCACATAAACATGTCACTGTCATTAGTACACTGTGACCCTAGCAGGTACTGAGCACATAAACATGTCACTGTCATTAGTACACTGTGACACTAGCAGATACTGAGCACATAAACATGTCACTGTCATTAGTACACTGTAGCCCTAGCAGGTACTGAGCACATAAACATGTCACTGTCATTAGTACACTGTGACCCTAGCAGGGACTGAGCACATAAACATATCACTGTCATTAGTACACTGTGATCTTAGCAGGGACTGAGCACATAAACATGTCACTGTCATTAGTACACTGTAGCCCAAGCAGGGACTGTGCACATAAACATATCACTGTCATTAGTACACTGTGACCCTAGCAGGGACTGTGCACATAAACATGTCACTGTCATTAGTACACTGTGACACTAGCAGGGACTGAGCATATAAACATGTCACTGTCAATAGTACACTGTGACCCTAGCAGGTACTGAGCACATAAACATGTCACTGTCATTAGTACACTGTGACCCTAGCAGGGACTGAGCACATAAACATGTCACTGTCATTAGTACACTGTGACCCTAGCAGGGACTGAGCACATAAACATGTCACTGTCATTAGTACACTGTGACCCTAGCAAGGACTGAGCTCATAAACATGTCACTGTCATTAGTACACTGTGCCCCTAGCAGGGACTGAGCCCATAAACATGTCACTGTCATTAGTACACTGTGACACTGGCAAGTACTGAGCACATAAACATGTCACTGTCATTAGTACACTGACACTAGCAGGTACTGAGCACATAAACATGTCACTGTCATTAGTACACTGTGACCCTAGCAGGTACTGAGCACATAAACATGTCACTGTCATTAGTACACTGTGACACTAGCAGGTACTGAGCACATAAACATGTCACTGTCATTAGTACACTGTGATCTTAGCAGGGACTGAGCACATAAACATGTCACTGTCATTAGTACACTGACACTAGCAGGTACTGAGCACATAAACATGTCACTGTCATTAGTACACTGTGACACTAGCAAGTACTGAGCACATAAACATGTCACTGTCATTAGTACACTGTGACACTAGCAAGTACTGAGCACATAAACATGTCACTGTCATTAGTACACTGTGCCCCTAGCAAGTACTGAGCACATAAACATGTCACTGTCATTAGTACACTGTGACCCTGGCAAGGACTGAGCACATAAACATGTCACTGTCATTAGTACGCTATGGCCCTAGCAGGTACTGAGCACATAAACATGTCACTGTCATTAGTACACTGTGACACTAGCAGGTACTGAGCACATAAACATGTCACTGTCATTAGTACACTGTGACCCTGGCAAGTACTGAGCACATAAACATGTCACTGTCATTAGTACACTATGGCCCTAGCAAGTACTGAGCACATAAACATGTCACTGTCATTAGTACACTGTGACACTAGCAGGTACTGAGCACATAAACATGTCACTGTCATTAGTGCACTGTGACACTAGCAGATACTGAGCACATAAACATGTCACTGTCATTAGTAAACTGTGACCCTAGCAGGTACTGAGCACATAAACATGTCACTGTCATTAGTACACTGTGATCCTAGCAGGTACTGAGCCCATAAACATGTCACTGTCATTAGTACACTGTGATCCTAGCAGGTACTGAGCACATAAACATGTCACTGTCATTAGTACACTGTGATCCTAGCAGGTACTGAGCCCATAAACATGTCACTGTGATTAGTACACTGTGACACTAGCAGGTACTGAGCACATAAACATGTCACTGTCATTAGTACACTGTGATCCTAGCAGGTACTGAGCACATAAACATGTCACTGTCATTAGTACACTGTGACACTAGCAGGTACTGAGCACATAAACATGTCACTGTCATTAGTACACTGTGACCCTAGCAGGGACTGAGCACATAAACATGTCACTGTCATTAGTACACTGTGACCTAGCAGGTACTGAGCACATAAACATGTCACTGTCATTAGTACACTGTGACACTAGCAGGTACTGAGCACATAAACATGTCACTGTCATTATTACACTATGGCCCTAGCAAGTACTGAGCACATAAACATATGTCACTGTCATTAGTACACTGTGACACTAGCAGGTACTGAGCATATAAACATGTCACTGTCATTAGTACACTGTGACCCTAGCAGGTACTGAGCACATAAACATGTCACTGTCATTAGTACACTATGGCCCTAGCAAGTACTGAGCACATAAACATGTCACTGTCATTAGTACACTATGGCCCTAGCAGGGACTGAGCACATAAACATGTCACTGCCATTAGTACACTGTGACCCTAGCAGGGACTGAGCACATAAACATGTCACTGTCATTAGTACACTGTGACACTAGCAGATACTGAGCACATAAACATGTCACTGTCATTAGTACACTGTGACCCTAGCAGGTACTGAGCACATAAACATGTCACTGTCATTAGTGCACTGTGACACTAGCAGGTACTGAGCACATAAACATGTCACTGTCATTAGTACACTGTGACCCTAGCAGGTACTGAGCCCATAAACATGTCACTGTCATTAGTACACTGTGACACTAGCAGGTACTGAGCACATAAACATGTCACTGTCATTAGTACACTGTGACCCTAGCAGATACTGAGCACATAAACATGTCACTGTCATTAGTACACTGTGACCCTAGCAGGTACTGAGCACATAAACATGTCACTGTCATTAGTACACTGTGACCCTAGCAGATACTGAGCACATAAACATGTCACTGTCATTAGTACACTGTGACCCTAGCAGGGACTGAGCACATAAACATGTCACTGTCATTAGTACACTGTGACCCTAGCAAGGACTGAGCACATAAACATGTCACTGTCATTAGTACACTGTGACCCTAGCAGGGACTGAGCACATAAACATGTCACTGTCATTAGTACACTGTGACACTAGCAGGGACTGAGCACATAAACATGTCACTGTCATTAGTACACTGTGACACTAGCAGAGACTGAGGCCATAAATGTGTCACAGTCATTATAATACTTTGGTCTGCTTAGTATAAATCATCATTTAAATTTAAAAATAAAATAAAAATCTGCACACTAATTAATGGTTTAAAAGCATAACCATTTAATGAAAGCTCTGACGTATGCACTTCCCTTTCTCACAGGATTTTGAAACTCTTCAATTTTTAAAGTTAAATCACAGCAAAAGGGAGCAAAATAAATAATGAGATTATACTGAAAAGGTATCTTTTTCTACACATAATTTATAAAGGGACCCAATCGTAAAAAGAATGATTCCACATGAGCAGTAAACGAGAACCATAGGCCCTGGGTTACAGGCACTTAATTTAAAGCTTCAGTCTGAGAATCACATTTAGACTTTCATGTTAGCCGGCACAATAAAAAGAAATTCTATATCCTACATGATCTTTCTCTCGCACTACAGGATTTGCACTTGTGAGAAGACAGTTTAGCACCTGTAGCTACATCAGACAAGCCCCGGCAATGCACATGCAGAAAGGAGAGCGTCTAGAATAAAAGGAAAATATCTAAAGAAGATTTTCCCACGATACCTAAAAACAGATCAATTCAACTTATACAGATATGAAAGGTTTGGTGTTGGCATCTGAGAGGTGTTTTCACCTAACAACTTCCCTCACTTCCTAAATAAATATAAATACACAGTGACGCTTTAGTCAGCTTGGTCCTCTCTCGGTTCCTCAGGGTCATGCGCATTACAAGAGTTCAGAGACAAATAAATAAATATAAATACACAGTGACGCTTTAGTCAGCTCGGTTCTCTCTCGGTTCCTCTGTGTCATGCGAATTACAAGAGTTCAGAGACAAATAAATATAAATACACAGTGACGCTTTAGTCAGCTCGGTCCTCTCTCGGTTCCTCTGTGTCATGCGCATTACAAGAGTTCAGAGACAAATAAATAAATATAAATACACAGTGACGCTTTAGTCAGCTCGGTCCTCTCTCTTCCTCTGTGTCATGCGCATTACAAGAGTTCAGAGACAAATAAATAAATATAAATACACAGTGACGCTTTAGTCAGCTCGGTCCTCTCTCAGTTCCTCTGTGTCATGCGCATTACAAGAGTTCAGAGACAAATCTATAAATAAATATAAATACACAGTGATACTTTAGTCAGCTCAGTCCTCTCTCGGTTCCTCTGTGTCATGCGCATTACAAGAGTTCAGAGACAAATAAATAAACATAAATACACAGTGATGCTTTAGTCAGTTTAGTCCTCTCTCGGTTCCTCTGTGTCATGCGCATTACAAAAGTTCAGAGACAAATAAATAAATAAATATAAATACACAGTGATACTTTAGTCAGCTCGGTCCTCTCTCGGTTCCTCTGTGTAATGCGCATTACAAGAGTTCAGAGACAAATAAATAAATATAAATACTCAGTGACGCTTTAGTCAGCTCGGTCCTCTCTCGGTTTCTCTGTGTCATGCGCATTACAAGAGTTCAGAGACAAATAAATAAATATAAATACACAGTGATACTTTAGTCAGCTCGGTCCTCTCTCGGTTCCTCTGTGTCATGCGCATTACAAGAGTTCAGAGACAAATAAATAAATATAAATAGACAGTGATACTTTAGTCAGCTCGGTCGTCTCTCGGTTCCTCTGTGTCATGCGCATTACAAGAGTTCAGAGACAAATAAATAAATATAAATACACAGTGATACTTTAGTCAGCTCGGTCTTCTCTCGGTTCCTCTGTGTCATGCGCATTACAAGAGTTCAGAGACAAATAAATAAATATAAATACACAGTGACGCTTTAGTCAGCTCGGTCCTCTCTCGGTTCCTCTGTGTCATGCGCATTACAAGAGTTCAGAGACAAATAAATAAATATAAATACACAGTGACGCTTTAGTCAGCTCGGTCCTCTCTCGGTTCCTCTGTGTCATGCACATTACAAGAGTTCAGAGACAAATAAATAAATATAAATACACAGTGACGCTTTAGTCAGTTTAGTCCTCTCTCGGTTCCTCTGTGTCATGCGCATTACAAGAGTTCAGAGACAAATAAATAAATATAAATACACAGTGATACTTTAGTCAGCTCGGTCCTCTCTCGGTTCCTCTGTGTCATGCGCATTACAAGAGTTCAGAGACAAATAAATAAATATAAATACACAGTGACGCTTTAGTCAGCTTGGTTCCTCTGTGTCATGTGCATTACAAGAGTTCAGAGACAAATCTATAAATAAATATAAATACTCAGTGACGCTTTAGTCAGCTCGGTCCCCTCTCGGTTCTTCTGTGTCATGCGCATTACAAGAGTTCAGAGACAAATAAATAAATATAAATACACAGTGACGCTTTAGTCAGCTCGGTCCTCTCTCGGTTCCTCTGTGTCATGCGCATTACAAGAGTTCAGAGACAAATAAATAAATAAATATAAATACACAGTGATGCTTTAGTCAGCTCGGTCCTCTCTCGGTTCCTCAGTGTCATGCGCATTACAAAAGTTCAGAGACAAATAAATAAATATAAATACACAGTGATACTTTAGTCAGCTCGGTCCTCTCTCGGTTCCTCTGTGTCATGCACATTACAAGAGTTCAGAGACAAATCTATAAATAAATATAAATACACAGTGACGCTTTAGTCAGCTCGGTCCTCTCTCGGTTCCTCTGTGTCATGCGCATTACAAGAGTTCAGAGACAAATAAATAAATATAAATACACAGTGACGCTTTAGTCAGCTCGGTCCTCTCTCGGTTCCTCTGTGTCATGCGCATTACAAGAGTTCAGAGACAAATCTATAAATAAATAAATATAAATACACAGTGATGCTTTAGTCAGCTCGGTCCTCTCTCGGTTCCTCAGGGTCATGCGCATTACAAGAGTTCAGAGACAAATAAATAAATATAAATACACAGTGACGCTTTAGTCAGCTTGGTCCTCTCTCGGTTCCTCTGTGTCATGCGCATTACAAGAGTTCAGAGACAAATCAATAAATAAATATAAATACACAGTGATGATTTAGTCAGCTCGGTTCCCTCTCGGTTCCTCTGTGTCATGCGCATTACAAGAGTTCAGAGACAAATAAATAAATATAAATACACAGTGATGCTTTAGTCAGCTCGGTCCTCTCTCGGTTCCTCTGTGTCATGCGCATTACAAGAGTTCAGAGACAAATAAATAAATATAAATACACAGTGACGCTTTAGTCAGCTCGGTCCTCTCTCGGTTCCTCTGTGTCATGCGCATTACAAGAGTTCAGAGACAAATAAATAAACATAAATACACAGTGATGCTTTAGTCAGTTTAGTCCTCTCTCGGTTCCTCTGTGTCATGCGCAGTACAAGAGTTCAGAGACAAATCTATAAATAAATATAAATACACAGTGACGCTTTAGTCAGCTCGGTCCTCTCTCGGTTCCTCTGTGTCATGCGCATTACAAGAGTTCAGAGACAAATCTATAAATAAATATAAATACACAGTGATGCTTTAGTCAGCTCGGTCCTCTCTCGGTTCCTCTGTGTCATGCGCATTACAAGAGTTCAGAGACAAATAAATAAATATAAATACACAGTGATGCTTTAGTCAGTTTAGTCCTCTCTCGGTTCCTCTGTGTCATGCGCATTACAAGAGTTCAGAGACAAATAAATAAATATAAATATACAGTGATGATTTAGTCAGCTCGGTCCTCTCTCGGTTCCTCTGTGTCATGCGCATTACAAGAGTTCAGAGACAAATAAATAAATATAAATACACAGTGATGCTTTAGTCAGCTCGGTCCTCTCTCGGTTCCTCTGTGTCATGCGCATTACAAGAGTTCAGAGACAAATAAATAAATATAAATACACAGTGATGCTTTAGTCAGTTTAGTCCTCTCTCGGTTCCTCTGTGTCATGCGCATTACAAGAGTTCAGAGACAAATAAATAAATATAAATACACAGTGACGCTTTAGTCAGCTCTGTCCTCTCTCGGTTCCTCTGTGTCATGCGCATTACAAGAGTTCAGAGACAAATCTATAAATAAATATAAATACACAGTGATACTTTAGTCAGCTCGGTCCTCTCTCGGTTCCTCTGTGTCATGCGCATTACAAGAGTTCAGAGACAAATAAATAAATATAAATACACAGTGATACTTTAGTCAGCTCGGTCCTCTCTCGGTTCCTCTGTGTCATGCGCATTACAAGAGTTCAGAGACAAATCTATAAATAAATATAAATACACAGTGATACTTTAGTCAGCTCGGTCCTCTCTCGGTTCCTCTGTGTCATGCGCATTACAAGAGTTCAGATGCTAATAAATAAATATAAATAGACAGTGATACTTTAGTCAGCTCGGTCCTCTCTCGGTTCCTCTGTGTCATCCGCATTACAAGAGTTCAGAGACAAATAAATAAATATAAATACACAGTGACGCTTTGGTCAGTTTAGTCCTCTCTCGGTTCCTCTGTGTCATGCGCATTACAAGAGTTCAGAGACAAATCTATAAATAAATATAAATACACAGCGATGCTTTAGTCAGCTCGGTCCTCTCTCGGTTCCTCTGTGTCATGCGCATTACAAGAGTTCAGAGACAAATCTATAAATATAAATACACAGTGATGCTTTAGTCAGCTCGGTCCTCTCTCGGTTCCTCTGTGTCATGCGCATTACAAGAGTTCAGAGACAAATCAATAAATAAATATAAATACACAGTGACGCTTTGGTCAGCTCGGTCCTCTCTCGGTTCCTCTGTGTCATGCGCATTACAAGAGTTCAGAGACAAATCTATAAATAAATATAAATACACAGTGACGCTTTAGTCAGCTCGGTCCTCTCTCGGTTCCTCTGTGTCATGCGCATTACAAGAGTTCAGAGACAAATCAATAAATAAATATAAATACACAGTGATGCTTTAGTCAGCTCGGTCCTCTCTCGGTTCCTCAGTGTCATGCGCATTACAAGAGTTCAGAGACAAATAAATAAATATAAATACACAGTGACGCTTTAGTCAGCTCGGTCCTCTCTCGGTTCCTCTGTGTCATGCGCATTACAAGAGTTCAGAGACAAATAAATAAATATAAATACACAGTGATACTTTAGTCAGCTCGGTCCTCTCTCGGTTCCTCTGTGTCATGCGCATTACAAGAGTTCAGAGACAAATAAATAAATATAAATACACAGTGACGCTTTAGTCAGCTCGGTCCTCTCTCGGTTCCTCAGTGTCATGCGCATTACAAGAGTTCAGAGACAAATAAATAAATATAAATACACAGTGACGCTTTAGTCAGCTCGGTCCTCTCTCGGTTCCTCTGTGTCATGCGCATTACAAGAGTTCAGAGACAAATAAATAAATATAAATACACAGTGATGCTTTAGTCAGTTTAGTCCTCTCTCGGTTCCTCTGTGTCATGCGCATTACAAGAGTTCAGAGACAAATAAATAAATATAAATACACAGTGACGCTTTAGTCAGCTCGGTCCTCTCTCGGTTCCTCTGTGTCATGCGCATTACAAGAGTTCAGAGACAAATCTATAAATAAATATAAATACACAGTGATGCTTTAGTCAGCTCGGTCCTCTCTCGGTTCCTCTGTGTCATGCGCATTACAAGAGTTCAGAGACAAATCTATAAATAAATATAAATACACAGTGATGCTTTAGTCAGCTCGGTCCTCTCTCGGTTCCTCTGTGTCATGCGCATTACAAGAGTTCAGAGACAAATCTATAAATAAATATAAATCCACAGTGATGCTTTAGTCAGCTCGGTCCTCTCTCGGTTCCTCAGTGTCATGCGCATTACAAGAGTTCAGAGACAAATAAATAAATATAAATACACAGTGACGCTTTAGTCAGTTTAGTCCTCTCTCGGTTCCTCTGTGTCATGCGCATTACAAGAGTTCAGAGACAAATAAATAAATATAAATACACAGTGATGCTTTAGTCAGTTTAGTCCTCTCTCGGTTCCTCTGTGTCATGCGCATTACAAGAGTTCAGAGACAAATCAATAAATAAATATAAATACACAGTGATACTTTAGTCAGTTTAGTCCTCTCTCGGTTCCTCTGTGTCATGTGCTTTACAAGAGTTCTGAAAACAAATGTGTGCCCTTGGGCAAGTATATTTAGCACCACTACAGTATATTCAGTTAAAATAAGGTGATTCAGTAATATTAGTCCATGTGAATTGAAGATCAGTTTCATATATATATATATGTGTCATGCGCATTACAAGAGTTCAGAGGCTAATAAATAAATATAAATAGACAGTGATACTTTAGTCAGCTCGGTCCTCTCTCGGTTCCTCTGTGTCATCCGCATTACAAGAGTTCAGAGACAAATAAATAAATATAAATACACAGTGACGCTTTGGTCAGTTTAGTCCTCTCTCGGTTCCTCTGTGTCATGCGCATTACAAGAGTTCAGAGACAAATCTATAAATAAATATAAATACACAGCGATGCTTTAGTCAGCTCGGTCCTCTCTCGGTTCCTCTGTGTCATGCGCATTACAAGAGTTCAGAGACAAATCTATAAATATAAATACACAGTGATGCTTTAGTCAGCTCGGTCCTCTCTCGGTTCCTCTGTGTCATGCGCATTACAAGAGTTCAGAGACAAATCAATAAATAAATATAAATACACAGTGACGCTTTGGTCAGCTCGGTCCTCTCTCGGTTCCTCTGTGTCATGCGCATTACAAGAGTTCAGAGACAAATCTATAAATAAATATAAATACACAGTGACGCTTTAGTCAGCTCGGTCCTCTCTCGGTTCCTCTGTGTCATGCGCATTACAAGAGTTCAGAGACAAATCAATAAATAAATATAAATACACAGTGATGCTTTAGTCAGCTCGGTCCTCTCTCGGTTCCTCAGTGTCATGCGCATTACAAGAGTTCAGAGACAAATAAATAAATATAAATACACAGTGACGCTTTAGTCAGCTCGGTCCTCTCTCGGTTCCTCTGTGTCATGCGCATTACAAGAGTTCAGAGACAAATAAATAAATATAAATACACAGTGATACTTTAGTCAGCTCGGTCCTCTCTCGGTTCCTCTGTGTCATACGCATTACAAGAGTTCAGAGACAAATAAATAAATATAAATACACAGTGACGCTTTAGTCAGCTCGGTCCTCTCTCGGTTCCTCAGTGTCATGCGCATTACAAGAGTTCAGAGACAAATAAATAAATATAAATACACAGTGACGCTTTAGTCAGCTCGGTCCTCTCTCGGTTCCTCTGTGTCATGCGCATTACAAGAGTTCAGAGACAAATAAATAAATATAAATACACAGTGATGCTTTAGTCAGTTTAGTCCTCTCTCGGTTCCTCTGTGTCATGCGCATTACAAGAGTTCAGAGACAAATCTATAAATAAATATAAATACACAGTGATGCTTTAGTCAGTTTAGTCCTCTCTCGGTTCCTCTGTGTCATGCGCATTACAAGAGTTCAGAGACAAATAAATAAATATAAATACACAGTGACGCTTTAGTCAGCTCGGTCCTCTCTCGGTTCCTCTGTGTCATGCGCATTACAAGAGTTCAGAGACAAATCTATAAATAAATATAAATACACAGTGATGCTTTAGTCAGCTCGGTCCTCTCTCGGTTCCTCTGTGTCATGCGCATTACAAGAGTTCAGAGACAAATCTATAAATAAATATAAATACACAGTGATGCTTTAGTCAGCTCGGTCCTCTCTCGGTTCCTCTGTGTCATGCGCATTACAAGAGTTCAGAGACAAATCTATAAATAAATATAAATACACAGTGATGCTTTAGTCAGCTCGGTCCTCTCTCGGTTCCTCAGTGTCATGCGCATTACAAGAGTTCAGAGACAAATAAATAAATATAAATACACAGTGACGCTTTAGTCAGTTTAGTCCTCTCTCGGTTCCTCTGTGTCATGCGCATTACAAGAGTTCAGAGACAAATAAATAAATATAAATACACAGTGATGCTTTAGTCAGTTTAGTCCTCTCTCGGTTCCTCTGTGTCATGCGCATTACAAGAGTTCAGAGACAAATCAATAAATAAATATAAATACACAGTGATACTTTAGTCAGTTTAGTCCTCTCTCGGTTCCTCTGTGTCATGTGCTTTACAAGAGTTCTGAAAACAAATGTGTGCCCTTGGGCAAGTATATTTAGCACCACTACAGTATATTCAGTTAAAATAAGGTGATTCAGTAATATTAGTCCATGTGAATTGAAGATCAGTTTCATATATATATATTTATTTTTATACTTAGCACATGTATCAATAGATCGCACTAACTTCTTTCTATGCCTGTTACTAACTAACTACCCCAAATACGCTTTTTACCAATAGCATTTCATTAACATATCTCTACCGTATATCAGAAATCTTGTCTGCAAATTTAATTGTTTTCCAAACCCACTCCGTGGGTATCCTTTGCTCTGTACCAATCCGTTTACAATACCTAGGTTTCAAAATGGCGCTTTAAACACAAAGTTATTGGTTTAAGTATTTTGAACATGCAGTGCTGAAAATAGTGGGCAGGATAACGTGACATCATCAGCGAATAAAAGATATAACTTTTAGAACGTTATGAAACTTCGTTTTGGAGAAAATATAGGTCAGTAGGTTTTAATTAATGTTTATTAACTTTAATATGTTAGTTGTTTAGCTTAAAAATTATAACAGAAAGTAATCCTTTAAACTAATTCATTGACAAACTGAATTGGGTAACCGCAGTGATGCAAGTGTGTCACCAGCGACAGCACATCTCTATATACCCGGAATAAAAAAGCAATATGATGCAGTTACAGTGGATTTATAAACACAACCTTATGATAGTTTTTCACACTACAGAGGGAAAATCTGGCACTTAAATTGTTATTTCTGACTTTACATTTCAAAAACCTGCAATTTCATAAAAAGGTGTGTAGACTTTTTTTATATCCACTGTAACATATAACCAAAAGAAAAAACAGAAGAAATAATAAATAACAAAACTGGGCACTGGATCACGTCTGGGGTCCAGGCTGGTGTCAGTAGTTCATATTTTACTCTGTAACAGGAAGATGTTGGCTTTGTGCTGTCATTCCTGAGGCTTAGGGAATATGAACGTCTGCAGCTCATATGTTCACTGCCTGATCTCAGGTTTCATGTACACCCTAATAATATGTCTCCCTTTCTATCAAACCCTTGGCTGCCTAAGAGAACAATATTATGTTGTGAAGAGAAGAGGCTCGTGCAGCAGTGTAAACATTTTATAAATAAATTAACATTTATGTTAATTAATAGACAGTACATACTTATATACACACACACACACACATACTTGCATCGACATAGAAACACACACACACACACACATATATAAACACACACATGCACACACATATAAACACACACATGCACACACACGCACACATATATATATACAGTGGATATAAAAAGTCTACACACCCCTGTTAAAATGTCAGGTTTCTGTGATGTAAAAAAATGAGACAAAGATAAATCATTTCAGAACTTTTTCCACCTTTAATTTGACCTATAAACTGTACAACTCAATTGAAAAACAAACTGAAATCTTTTAGGTGAAGGGAAGTAAAAATAAAATAATATGGTTGCATAAGTGTGCACACCCTTAAACTAATACTTTGTTGACGCAACTTTTGATTTTATTACAGCACTCAGTCTTTTTGGGTATGAGTCTATCAGCATGGCACATCTTGACTTGACAAGATTTGCCCACTCTTCTTTGCAAAAACACTCTAAATCTGTCAGATTGCGAGGGCATCTCCTGTGCACAGCCCTCTTCAGATCACCCCACAGATTTTCGATTGGATTCAGTTCTGGGCTCTGGCTGGGCCATTCCAAAACTAATCCTCTTCTGGTAAAGACATTCCTTTGTTGATTTGGATGTATGCTTTGGGTCTTTGTCATGCTGAAAGATGAAGTTCCTCTTCATGTTCAGCTTTCTAGCAGAAGAATGAAGGTTTTGTGCCAATATTGACTGGTATTTGGAACTGTTCATAATTCCCTCTACCTTGAATAAGGCCCCAGTTCCAGCTGAAGAAAAACAGCTCCAAAGCATGATGCTACCACCACCATGCTTCCCTGTGGGTATGGTGTTCTTTTGGTGATATGCAGTGTTGTTTTTGCGCCAAACATATCTTTTGGAATTATTGCCAAAAGGTTCAACCTTAGTTTCATCAGACCATAACACCTTTTCTCACATGCTTTTGGGAGACTTCAGATGTGTTTTTGCTAAATTTAGCTGTGCTTGGATGTTTTTCTTCGTAAGAAAAGGCTTCCGTCTTGCCGTCTACCCCAAAGCCCAAACATATGAAGAATACGGTAGATTGTTGTCACATGTACCACAAAGCCAGTACTTGCCAGATATTCCTGCAGCTCCTTTAATGTTGCTGTAGGCCTCTTGGTAGCCTCCCAGACCAGTTTTCTTCCCGTCTTTTCATCAATTTTGGAGGGACATCCAGTTCTTGGTAATGTCATTGTTTGCACACCCTCTTATAACTGGGGATGTAGCTGAGTTCAGAATTAAGCAATCACATTCAAAACCATGTTAAATAAGAGTCATCACACATCTGCCATTATTTAAAGTGCCTCTGATTAACCCAGAATAAAGTTCAGCTGTTCTAGTAGGTCTTTCCTGACATTTTCTTAGTCGCAACCTACAGCAAAAGCCATGGTCCGCAAAGAGCTTCCAAAGCATCAGAGGGATCTCATTGTTAAAAGGTATCAGTCAGGAGAAGGGTACAAAAGAATTTCCAAGGCATTAGATATACCATGGAACACAGTGAAGACAGTCATCATCAAATGGAGAAAATATGGCGCAACAGTGACATTACCAAGAACTGGATGTCCCTCCAAAATTGATGAAAAGATGAGAAGAAAACTGGTCTGGGAGGCTGCCAAGAGGCCTACAGCACCATTAAATGAGCTGCAGAAATATCTGGCAAGTACTGGCTGTGTGGTGCATGTGACAACAATCGCCCGTATTCTTCATATGTCTGGGCTATGGGGTAGAGTGGCAAGACGGAAGCTTTTTCTTACAAAAAAAACATCCAAGCCCAGCTAAATTTTGCAAAAACACACCTGAAGTCTCCAAAAAGCATGTCACAAAAGGTGTTCTGGTTTGATGAAACCAAGATTAAACTTTTTAGCCATAATTCCAAAAGATACGTTCGGCGAAAAAACAACACTGCATATAACCAAAAGAACACCATACCCACAGTGAAGCATTTTGGTTGCAGCATCATGCTTTGGATCTGTTTTTCTTCAGCTGGAACTGGGGCCTTAGTCAAGGTAGAGGGAATTATGAACAGTTCCAAATACCAGACAATATTGGCACAAAACCTTCAGGCTTCTGCTATTCTGCTAGAAAGCTGAACATGAAGAGGAACTTTGTATACACACACACATATATACATAGAACTATTATTGTATACAATGAAGTACATTTAAGGCAACTTTCAATTGGAAATGTTTCATCTGTACTTTCTGATTTAAAAATATTAGATGGTAAAACATACTCACAAGCCCTACATTTGTTAAGTCACTTGAAAATTCCCGTATGAGTTAGCCAAGAACTTTCAGTTCCATCCAGCTTGGGGAGTACTGAAGGGGACAACATATTGCCCATAGTGGCAGTTCTTCTATATGAGCAACTAAGGCCCCTAGAGATACATTGTTCTAACTTATCTGCAGCCAGAAAACTAAAATGCTGTTTGACAATATTACATATTTCAGTATATTCATTACTGTATTCCGTCACAAAAGTTACACCATTATGATCATTATTGGTGTGTTTAGTTATATGTATCAAATGTTTTCTGTTCATTTGGTCAACTTGATTCTTGGCCTTGGAAATCACACTCTCATGATATCCTCTATTTCTAAGTCTTGTGACTGCTGTTTATATGCACTGTCTGATTAACCCTTATGAACTGGCCCTTTGCCACCGCAAACGGGACATGTTAACGGCAGCTCTTTGCATGCAATAGGGCATTCCCAGTGATCGGTTTCCGGTATATTTCAGTATATTTTTATTTATATATACACACACATATATATATATACACACACACACATATATATATATACTCTTCCTCACACAATTATATCCAACAACAGCTACATTTTATCTTATCCTTATCCCAAAGATACACAAGGACATACATAAACCCCCAGGACGCCCAATCATCTCTGGAAACAACAGCCTTACAGAGAAACCAAGTCAATATATCGATCAACGGCTCAGAGAATACCTGTACACTTTACCATCATACGTAAAAGATACCATGGAGGTACTACAAAAACTTGAAAATTTAACACTGTCTCCAAAATCAATCCTGGTAACAGCGGATGTAGAATCTCTTTATACTAGCATCAAACACCATTTAGGAGAAAAAGCAATATCTTACTTTCTTTCAACTAATGTAACTGATAATCAGGATCACATCCAGCTGATAAAGCAATTGTTACATTTTGTCCTACATCACAACTACTTTACATTCAAAGATCACTTCTATCTACAGACCCAAGGCACAGCCATGGGCACGGCGTGTGCACCTACATATGCGAATCTATTTTTGGGATGGTGGGAGAATAATACAGTTTTCTCGGACATCAATGACAAATATATGCAACACATCCCACTATGGATTCGCTATATAGACGACATCCTGTTTATCTGGGAGGGACCCATTCAAGAACTCAATCAATTCATGGATATTCTAAATAGCAACAATCTAAATCTGAAACTAACATACGAATACAGCTATCACAAGGTCAATTTCCTTGACCTAGAGATACAAATAAATGTATTAGGAGAGGTTAGTACAACGCTATACAGAAAAGCCACCGCTACAAATACTCTTCTGCATAAAACCAGTGCACATGCCCCCAGTACTTTAAAAGCAATACCAAAAGGTGAATTTACACGACTAAGAAGAAACTGTTCTAACATCACAGTATACAAACAAGAAGCTAAAAAACTTAGTTGCAGATTGGAAGACAGGGGCTACAGCAAACGCTCAATAAAAAGAGCAAACACCCAAGTGACAAAAATGGATCGTAATACCCTCCTAAGACCACATCAGAAAAATATGGACAACAAACCACGTTTAATCACAACCTACAATCCTCAAATGAAGCAAGTGATAAAGATTATAAATGAAAATTGGCATATCCTACTTAATGACCCTCTGCTGGCTAGTCAAATAGGAGACAGAGTATCTATTGGCTACAAAAGACCTAAAAATCTAAAAGACACCTTAGTACAAAGTCACTATATCCATCGACCAAGAAAAGAAAGTCAATCCAAAGGCATGTTCCAATGTGGAACATGCAGTACCTGCTCTAAAGTGTGGAAAATCAAAGAAATACAAGACAAATATGGTAAAAACCATTCACTTTCAGCCCACTATTCCTGCACAACAATAGGAGTAATCTATGTTCTTCAATGCCCATGCCAAATGTTCTATGTAGGTATGACTACTAGACAAATAAGAACTAGAGTCATGGAACACTGTAGGAATATCCGGAACTATAATAAGGACCTAGAAAAGGGAAGAACCATAACAAGTGTGGCTAAACACTTTTTCCTAAGACACAACAGTAATGATCAACTGCTACGATTTGCAGTGCTTCAGCAAGCAAAGCTAGGAATAAGAGGTGGCGACATAGAACAAACTCTTCTAAAATTGGAGTGCAAATGGATACATCTTCTACATAGCGTAAAACCTTACGGGCTGAATGATTTTAATAACTTTAATGTATATTTATAAAGCACTAAATGACAGATGATTAAAAATAAAACAAAGGACAAGCAATTATTAATCACTACAAAACAACAAATAATAGATCAAACATCATATAAAATCCAAATTAATATTAATATTAGCAATTTTCAATTTAAATTACTTTTTGTTTATTTTTTGTCTTTTCAGGCAAGTGAGAAGATAGGAAATAATTAAAAAAGTATCAATTCACAAAATTAAAATAATATAAGTTAATTTAATTTCCGAATATAGATCAAGAATTAATAATTCAAGACATAAGAGAATTCTAAAATCTAAGATATTAAAAATCACAAAACATTTAAAAATCAGGCAGCAGATATTCAAAAGCATCTAAAAATTTATAAACAAAATTAATGTAAATTTCTTAAACTTTTATTAATTTTATCTCTAGTAGACAACTAATAGAAATAAAGTCATCATTAGTGAAAACAAAACATATTATTTAACTCACAAATAAAAGTAACAAGAATAGCACCAACAGGAATTAATATCTGTGCTTACATAAATTATTTATATATATAATATATTATAAGTGAAAACCTGTAAATAAGCACCTAAGAGCACAAGCAAACAATCATAATAAATGTAAGATGTTAATTAAATCACAATTTTTAGTACTCTAGTAATATTATTAACAATATAAACTAACGGTGTAGTCTTTTATTGTTACTTCGTTATTTATTTTTCTTTTACTCTCAAATGGGCAAAGCACCAATCACAGAAATAGGAGATTTTCCAAACATCACAGGGAACAGCAAACAGTTTCACAAGCACACACAGTGCAGACACACAGTGACACCTTAAGACAATCAGTAACTCCGATATAGATTCTTCACCTTAGTGACATTTTTGACAGTCACAATAAAATTATCACATAAAATTTGAGTACAATTTCTGTTTTCAACACAATGTTTTACTTCACATTTTTTCGTTTTTACTTTCACTATTTCACTACTCACATTAATTCACTTATTTAAAGCACTTTGATCCATTCATATTACTCTCGTACGTAAACAAATAATGTTAGGACCGCACAGTAACATTTTCAATCTTATACTGTAGTGAGATCATCCACAAGGAACACAGCCGCAATTTAACACAGTTATAAAACAAATGTAGAAATCTGATTATTCACGAAATCACTCTGTCAACATCTGAACCTGCACATACAGAGCATGATGAATTATGCGCTCGCCAGATGGATATATGTATGTTTCTTTGTTGTTAGACAAGCGATGTGGTCACCGTTATTGAGTGACAGCTTAATAGCCAATGCAATGATAGCTCCAAATCCTGTTTGAAAAAGAAGGCGTGAATAATAAACCAATAAAGATCAGAAGTTTTGCCGCCTCGCGTAATCCCCTCTGAGGAAGCGTATGTGAAACGCCGCGTCAGGGGTTTCCTTATTTTAACTTTGCTCTCCTATATGTCCTAAAAAACTAAGTAGCTATTTAACAAACAGTTGGTGGTCTTTAATAGTAAATAATTTCTAATAAACATAACATATAACTGCAGTAATTCTAAGTGGAGTGTTTTAGACTAGCTATGCACAGAAGTGCCATTCAGTTAAACTTGGACAATGGTGGTGATACGTTAAGACAGCAAGCTAGTATAACTAAAGCAGCAAACGCAAACGCTATTGCATGTAAACTGTTACAATACAGTAACTACTAATAGAAGTGACAAGTTAAGCAACACTTTAAGCGATATTATTTGACCTTCTGTTAACACAGCGATCTGAACGGATATTCCTTAGGTCACTTATTTAAAGTAATACCGCTCATATATAAATTAAATTTTGAACAAGTTCAAAAACTTAGAAATGTACAATATATAAAACAAAGCTACTGTGAAAGCATTATTGGCTCCCTCTGGTTACACATCGCAGCCACAAAGTAGATATATATTACCACTGAAATTATACAAACAAAATTAACCTCTCATTGATACAAAGGCTCAGTGAGAGCAAACAGCAAAATAATAAGCTGAATTAAAAAGCTTGAAGTAGAAAACCGTTTTTTATTATTTACTTATATTACCTTTATATACAAACAGATAAATATCTGTAATTTACAAGTATATAAACAGTAAAATATCGGCAATCCACAATTGTATCAATATAAAGTTTGTATCAATGTCAGCAGCGCTGCGCTTATCCTTATCAGGTGAAACCGGAGCATATAGAGGTGCAAGGAAAACGTGTACATGTTAAACTAACAAAGTAACTTGTTACAATTAAGTGGTATTAGGATACAATCTTGATCAATGGTATATTGTAAGATCCGGTCTTAAGTCTAAGCATTGGTCACTGGAAGTGTAATACTAAGCCAAGTAATAGCGTTAATTAGTTTCTAACTTGTTAAGCAGTAAAAATATGCTGCTCTGAACAAAGTGCACAAACACCATATGAAGCACACACCCAAGTATAAGGAAATAGACACTTTGATAACCACAAAAGGTATATCAACATTGAAAGTCATTAGAAAGCTATCCTTTTTTGAAGACCAATACATTAGAACTGTAGGCAATATACAGGAATACCAAACCTGTTAATATACTTGGTGGAAAAATTTAACTCTCAGACAAGCCAAATATAAGGCTACAAATTGTATCAGAGTAACAATAATAACCAACTAAGTACCCCACATAAACCTATAGCTCGCATATGAATATCAACTGGTAAATTCACAAACCATAAATATTGACGTAATGGAGAAGTGTTTTTAACCCTATGTGAGAACAGCAAAACACAAAAATATTGCTGTCTTTTTTAACTATTATTAATAAAAGGTATATTTTATAATTTAACTTCAATATCACACGTGTGTTACAGTGTACAGAAGCATAACCTTTCTGACATTAGACACAATAGTGTGTCTTATGTCTCTTGAGTAAAATTTTGTATTTCATGCTTAAGCACTGCTCCTTTTGAGTACCCATTTAAAATAGCTATAACTAAAAACAAACTAAAAACTACTTCCAAAACTATTCAGCTTTGATATTAATGAGTTTTTTGGGTTCATTGAGAACATGGTTGTTGTTCA